>NW_026623255.1:1300490-1342588 GCF_030028575.1 Malurus melanocephalus
CAGGTCCTGTATCAAACCAAGGGTTGTATTTTATGGTTAGATATCAAGGAAAGTGGACGAAAGATGTAGGTCAAACAGTATGATTAGAAATACAGACCAATAAATTGCATCCAACAATAGTTCACTTTCCTGCTGCTAATGGAATATTCTAGCACAATTTAATGGCTTGTTACTTGAGCCTGCTGGAAAGACTTTGTCCTAGTACAAAMGACGTTCAGTTTGAGCATGTGCATTACAATCTTCTAACCAGCAAAGCTGGAGGTTGGACACAGCTATAAATCCAGTGTGTTCTGGGAATAGAAGCTGGCAAAAACACTCAGAGCTAAATAATCAGGGCAGGATCTTGCTGGGATTTGGATACTGGCTAATGTAACTAAGTGCAGATGTTTATGTGAACTGAAATAGATTCCCAGAATAAGAATATTGTACAAGCACATGAAGACTTTATAGCAGGAAAAAAGGAGCCAAGGAAGTGAGGATAATAAAATAAGCACTCTTATTTTTGGTGAAGCATGTTCTGTTTCCCTCTACTTGCCTGCACTGAAGTGGTCACGGCTGCCTCTACTGCGACCCCTGCTGAGGGCTGYTGAAGCTTCTGTGGAATGCGTGGATTGTGGCTCTGGTGCTTCCCTGAAAATCTCCATGGACTCCCCGTGTGGATGCCACAGTCTGTGTTAGATGAAAGGAGAGATGCAAGCATTTCTGAAAGTGTTACGCTGAGGGAACAGCTGAAATAGGTCAAATTAATCTTATACCAAAAAGGTCAGATTAGTCTTATCCCAAATGCCTGGTTATTAGTTTTACATCTGTATTATTTTTGTCTGAACTCCACTGGCTACATGATGAAATCATAATTTCTTTTCTCTTAGTTCCTTCTTATTTATACAGCTGAAGAACTACCTCCTCTTCATTTTCCTTAACAATTTTTAATTTAGCTGGTATTTCAGGGCTTCCCAGCCCTGACTTTTGGGTTAGCTGCACCAATGTTTTGGTTTTTTTTTTTTTTTTTCTTCCCAGCCCTGACTTTTGGGTTAGCTGCACCAATGTTTTGGTTTTTTTTTTTTGGTTGTGATTTTGTCAACTGTTCAATTTTGAGACTGAACACACACATGGAAAAAGCCAGGAGCACCAGCTTTTTCATTGTGTGTTAAGCACACAATTATGGTTGAAATGGAATGGATTGTCAAAACACAAACTAAATTCATTTCCTGTTGTACATTGTAAGCAAAACTTTAGATCTCCATAGCAGGTCAAATGTGTCCTTACAGGGAAGAGGAAGCAGCTTCAAACATGAAGCTGCAATGTATAAAGAGGGTGGTAACATATGAGAATTTCCTCAGCAATGATGAGATGAAAGCTAAGATGATGTATCTGAGTTTAGCATTACACTTCAAGGAAGCTGTAGACTACTTGAAGAATATTGGGAAGAAAAACAGAGGTGAAGAACACTTGACTAGGACATTTGAGACAAAAAAGAAAGGAGCTGGACATACATCTCCGCTTTATCTTCTCTAGGTAATTAATCTTAAGAAATAAAGGACATGGCTATAAAAGTGAAGAGAATAAAATTCTGTTTGCACTTATCAAAAGGACATAAAATAGAAGGTTGAATTTCAAGCTTTCCCAAGGTAGTTAAACACTGACAYCTAGGCTAGGAGGTTGTTGACATCTGTAATGACCATTCATTTTTAAGAACAGGATAAACAACTACCTTCAGGGAACAGATTTGCGTTTTTCTGCCAAAGARCAGTGAAAGTAGTAGGGTCATAAACCCCCTCCTCTTTAGGGGTCTTTAGGGTTCCAGTAGATTACCATGTTTTGCTTTTGGATGACATCTAGGGGGCTTATTTTAATGGTCCAGTTTTTCACCTATGTTTTTAATTCTCATGCATTCATTTTTCTCAAATAGATACAAATTGTGTAGTTTATGCTTCTTATAATTATGTTTCTCATAGAACCTTCGAATATCTCAGGATGGAAATGGAACATAAGAACTRAAGAGTCTAATTGCCTGCTCCTTGCAGGACTTCCTAAAGCTAAACCAAATAACCAAGAGCGTCATCCAGATGCTCCTTGAACTCAGACAGGCTTGGTGCTGTGATCATTTCCCTGGGAGCTTGGCCCAGTGACAGACCACCCTCTGGCTGAAAATCCTTTTCCTAGTGTCCAGTGTTGATACATGAGAATTAAAAAACAGTTTTGCTCCAGAAGTTTTCTCAGCTCCCCCTTCTGTGATACAGGCATAGTGGGAAGGTGACAGAATTATGAAGGATGCTTGTCAAGGAACTCCACAGCATAGCTGTGCACTGTAATATGTTTATAGGATTGACAAGTATCCAGATGGACTTCTTAGGAGCTTTGACAAAAAAAAAAAAAAAAAAAAAAAAAAAAAAAAAAAAAAAAAAAAAAAAAAAAAGAAAAAAAAAAAAAAGAAAAAACGTGGAAGGCAAGAATTTGTCAAATAATGTGTTTTAATTAAATAAATTCTGTTGTTTTAATACAGTCTTTTAATATCATTAAACTTGCTTACTCATAAATTCACCATCTGAACTGTGTKGAGCCTGACAAATGTTTGGATTATACTATGTAACATTCTGTTGAACATTTTTTTTTCTATTGTTCTGTTGGAATTCCAAAGGATGCATCTTGTTTCAGAAAAGAAAGTGAGGTAACACTGAAGAAAGACTTATGGRCATGTAGATAAAATGTACACTGGTTCAAAAAAAATCTCTTAGATTTTTGCCAAGAAGTAACTGAAAATCAAAACCAGAGAAAAGTAATGTGATTTTTTAAATCTGGGCCTGTAAAGACAGAATGGGTGGGGTCATGATGCTGTTTGCACACTAGTAACAGAGCATAACCCTTCTTTTTTTGAGTAATAATGTGGACCTGGCTCTGCAGCTTTTTTTTTTATGGGACAACTCCCAGTTAAAGTCAATGCCTAATAATTTTTCTGTATTTACCACTTTTTGAGAATTTTTGAATTTTTTTTTCTTTTTATCCGACGTTTGCTCCTTTTGCAGGTGCCAAAAGCAAATGCCCTTGTTATTCAGGCTGCTGTCATGCAGAGGGAGTTCGAGAGCTGGGAATAAMGCACAGAAGGGAGAATACAATAGCRAGCTTGCTGCTGCTGCTCCAGGTAGGGCTTCCGCTGACTGTGAGTACCCAGCAGCTTTCTRTGGCCCAGCAGGTTGCACTGTGCACATTCAAAAGCAAAACCAGTATGAAACTCCTTCCTGAATATAGGCCAGTGTTTGCAGTTCCCTTGTATGATATGAAATTTTTCGCTTCTATTTCTTGAAAGGAATCTCTGCCAAATCAGATGGGTTGGACCAAGGTTTTCTTAATTTCCTGATGTTTTTGAGCTGTTCTAGTRTATCTGTGTTGTGGGTTAGTTTTATTTTCAGTTTTTAAATGGGTTTCAAATTTCTAGGTTCCCATTTTCCTTGTATTAACTGGTGGGGTTTTTATACCTGTAATAATTCCACTGGGTCAGCTTAAGGAAAGAACCTTCATGAAAGAACTTTATGAATAAGTCTAAGAGCACAGTGGTCTTTGGTGGCTGTTTTGGTGGTACTCTCTGATGCTGATGATGGTACATATGCTGTTTAAGTTTTCTATTATGTTGAGCTACTATTGTTTATGCATGTGTGATTTGCTGGCTATTTCTGATTTTGTTTAAGTGTTTTGTTCATTCTGTTTTTTCAGACAGAATTACTCAGCTAGTCCAGAGTAAATATTTTCATGTGCTGAGAAGGAAGAGATTTTGTACACATGGCAGTGTTATTGGACATTTCTATCCCCTTTATCAGGAGGGAACCAAACCTAGGATCTAACACGTATATATCTAGCACAGCAGCTGTTCATGAAAACAGTGTGTCAGCACTGGCTTTTTTCCCACCCAAATAAAAAGCTATTAACATTGAGGGTAATTTGTCTCGAGACTTTCACTCTCAGCTGTTTGCTTATGATCAGAACTAGCTGCTCAGCAAGATTCACAATTGGGACTGAAATTCCCTTTTCCTCATTGGGTTGGAAATAACATTTGTAAGCATTTAGGAAGAAAAGAAACCTTTGAGATTACTCTCAGGCTAGGATTCTTCATGCAGTGGGAATGCAATGGCCTYCTAGCTAATAAAGGAAGAAGATGCAGTAATGCAAAAGTAACAGTTTCTCTTTCATGTGTGAAACAGGAGCAAATCAGTCATWTCAAGGAGGAATACAAAAATGCAGTTCAGAGGGCTGCGAGGCTTTCAGTGGCAAGAAGTTTCCTAATGGGAAAAAAAATCCAGTGAATGTGGTGACACAGGAAGATCTGTTGATTTACACCCAGTAGTTATTGTGTGTCTCCTACACTCTCTGAAGGTAGCTTTCTCCAGGTACATTCTCCAGAACATTTTTTGAACAGTGAAGTGTAATTGTGAAGCATTCAAGAAAATAAACAGAGTAAGATGAAATTCAATRTAAGAAATCTATAGGTTTGGAAGTAATGAACTAGGTTGAGTACATGMTTTTCAATTCTTTTAGCAGATTGATTTTACAAGAAAGGAAATATCACAATGATAAAAAATTAATTTAAGTAATTAATGATCTCCATGCATGCAGTGTAGATAGTGTTGAGCTGCTTGGATTTGAGGAGATCTAGGAKGAGAAGGAGAAAGCTTGGAGAGAATTTTTTCTGTATTATCACTGTGATGATGTTTGGATAGCACAGGACACTGTGGAGGACTGACATATCTCAGTGAAGTCACAGACTTGGGGAGTATTGCTTAAAGCATCATCTTCTGAAAAGAAATTCGAATACTTCCTTATTTTTCCAATTTCTTCAATAATTTTATTTTATCAGTGCTRTAAGTCATTGTCAGCGAATAAATTTCTGGAGTTATGCACAGTCAATAACTACAGTTTGTTTTTTATATTTTGTGTCTCATTTCATAACTAAMTTTCCTACTGAACAGTTTTTTAGTGCTTTCTAAATGACTGAGAAATCGGATATGTTCTTAACTCGAATTCTCTCGCATTTGATATTTCTCATGGAATGTTGCTGATGAGAAATATCTTGATGTGGTCCAAGACAACTGGGAAAAATTTAGAAATGCTCTAAACAAGAATTCAGACATTATAATATTGATGTGTTTCCCTGTTCAAGAGYTTTAAGAAGAAATTGTGAGAAATTATCAGCTTTCCTTTAAAACYACAGTCCTGCAGATAATGCAGCTGTTGATATGTATTTTCTGAGAAAGGTCAAGAGTGCATGCTTGGTTTGTATGCTTGAGAAATCTGGAGTGTGGCTTTTAAAGTCAGCAGGAACTCTGGAAATCTGGTGCTCAAATGCCAAAGTCTGGAGCCCTGAATCTGCAGCGGTTGCTCCTCTGGCCTTACTGTGCCTTGGGATGCAGAAACAGGCAGTTCAGAAGGATACTTGTGGGATCAGCTTGATGGAGAAGCCAAGATGTTGTCCCAGTTATGCCAAACCCTGAAACTTACCCTTCCAATTTTCTGCAACAATATTATTTAAAATATTTCTGTGGGTGGCCTGTTTCTGGAYAAACTAAGTAAGAAAGGTCTTGTTTAAAGACTCATGCTGAACTATCTCTATGAGTCTCTAGACTCTCAGCTGTCTGCTTATGATCAGAATTAGCTGCCCAGCAAGATTCACTATTGGGACTGGGTAGCTAGGAGTATCTGCTTGTGGTTATTCTCAAGTTCTCTTTCCTTTGAAAGGAAGGGAGGGATTTGTTTATGTGGAGTTTCTCRTGTGAGTGGTACTCAGCAAGAAGACAACATTCCTGTTGCAGAGGGTTTAAAACCTATGATTTAATCCATGCTGTTACAGAGTGGGAACAGTGCGGAACTGTAGCAGCTCTCAGGATTGTCTCTGGGAAAGTACAGCCCCTCTCTCCTGGACACCAGGCAGGTGCATGCCTTGTCCTTGCAGGGGAGGAGTGGCCCACCCAGGGTGGAGGAATGGAAAGGTGCTGTGACTTCATCTGCCTGTCTCATTTTTCCAATGAAAATCTTTACTGGATGTATTCATAGGTCTGTCTGCACGGGGGAGGAAGACACAGCCCTTGGCCAGAGTGGCACTGCCCACCCAGTGACAATTGACTGGGAACAGTATTAAGGAAAGTATGGATTTACCTGGGACAGATAAGGGGTCTGTAGAATTTAGCTAGTGGTCTAACTAAGCTCTGACTGGTCTAACTGGCTGTGCTGGTGCAGCCATTTTTTACTCCTTAGCCCAAAGGGGTCCCATGGTGGGGAGAAACAGCAGCACTTCCCCCAGAATATGATGCTACCAGTGCAGGAAGAGAAGGATTAAACTCTCCATTCCAAATGCAGTCTCTTAAACCTCCATGTTTCTTTTCTATGAGCAGGATAGAAGGAGAATCTTGGAAACAATGGGCTAATAATGTACAGAGAAGGGAGAAAGACCTACAATATTACAAAGGTCACCTAAGCCACTCTGTGGAGTAGACCCTTATTAGTATTAAAAGCAACTCAGACATGCTCTGGCTCATTTTGATCTTCAGCATCTGGTTATCTAATATTTAAGGAACAGTTTCATATTACCATCATAAGCGTCGTTCATCTGCTATCTAGATCTGAGCATCACTGATTAAACAACAGAATGATTAGACAAGACATTAAAAACAAAGCTGAAATAAAGCATGGAACAGAAACACAGATGGCCCTTTATTGATGAAACAGTGAGATAAAAATTGTATTACATGTAGTTCCAGTAAACCCTTAGAGTTTTGCTGAACTTCAACAAACTCTAATTGACCTGTTAGGATTTTTGCATAGATGAGAAATACTAACCAATGCTGGGTAAAGAAGAATCAGCTGATACTTACACAGACTTTCAAAAATCTCTGGAAAGGTAGTAGCAAAAAAAAAAATGCGTCTGTTAGGGCTTGGCCTAAGGCAAAAAGCAGCCAACCAACCAACCAACCAACCAACCAACCAACCAACCAACCAACCAACCAGCCAACCAACCAAATGCCCAGTGTTAAATATACCTGTCAAAGAGCTGAAAAAAAAGGGAAGAAATTATGAAAAAGCTTGCAGGAGCACAGTAGTTTTGGCTGCTCAGGGATGAAGTAGTGGTAGCATCCTTCAAAGCCTTGAGCAAGCCTGAGGTGATGTAAAGAAGGAGAAAACAGTTCTAATAATGGGTGCTATGTTGCCAACAGACTCTACAATACTGATAACGGGGCAGACTCAGCCATGCCCTGTACATCCTTGTTTCAGAAGTTGGTGATAGCAGCATCATGCCAGAATCAGATACCGGAGGAGTGATAACCCTGAAATAGTAACATACTTGAAGTTCTCATGGCATGTGAAGATTTGGGAGGTGTGTGTGTGAGAAGAATGCTGTATATGCCTGAGCAGGACTCTGTTCAGGCAGAAGGATTTGTTAGCTGGTGTCCTTCCCACGCTAGGGGATAGGCACTCCTCCAAGGACTGTGGAGGTGCCTTGACCTGCAACAGCTGTTCATCTTTTGGGGTCTGGCAGAAGGCCCTTTCTTAAAAGAAATATGAAAATAATAAAAAATCCGCACAACATGGGTTTACCGTGCCATCGTATTCCATTCTCTGACATACTTCTTCAGGATAAAAAATCACCAGGGAATTACATCCTTATGTGTATGCGAAGTAAAGGACACTGACAGCATTACTTTCTTACATCTTACACTCACATTGCTTAAAGTTTTGATGTTCTCCAGCTGGCCTGATTATGKTTTTTTTTGCAGAATCCTGCCACAAAGACAATGGTTTCACTCTGCCCTGAAACAGCACTGAAGCCAAGGAGCTGAAACCTCAGTTCTAGCTTCTGCTTTCTCAGTTGGATATTGACTACAACCTTAAGAATCTCAGTAACTCACTGATGAGATAGGACCTCTTATCCCTGGTAATTGAAATGTACTAGTCAATGGTAAAAAAAAAAAAAAAAAAACCTGACAACACAGTAACACTCTTCAAATTAACTACATTGCATTCTTCAACCTTTTATTTTGGCAGTAGGCAAATAATTATACGGAGGACAAAGGGCACAGACAAAATGCTTTGAACTAAACAAAAACTTAATTAGAAAAAAAACTGTTACAAGGTCCCAAATAAAAAAAAAAAAAAAAAAAAAAAGGTTAAAAAAAATCCTTAAAAGCATGGAAGAAAGTTCCATTTTTTAAAAACACATATTTTGCATCACAGAAAATAAGATTGTGTTATTTTGGCTCTGAGGCTGCACGTTTGTTCTCCCAGCTCTCACTAGTGTTTTCTGTACATTTTCTCGAGTTTTCCTGCCTTTGTTTGGTGGCTCCCTGAGCTGTGGTTACTTCCACTAGAGGTCAGCTGTAGCACACCATCACCCAGGAACTCGCCAGCCTCCACAGGTCTAGGGATACCTGCAGAAAAACTCTCAGTTTCGTTTTTACTGTCATCTGAAAGTCAGAACCAACCAAAGATCTCCACCATGTGCCCGGGGTCCAAAAGAGATACGTAGCTTTTAAACAGCAATAACAGACTGCTTTTAAATGCATGGCTGTCCTTACAAACTGCACCTTGTATTAGCACAGGTGATCTGCTGAAAAGGACAAAGGTTTGGTTGCATAAACTCATCTGTAAGCCTTTCCTCAAATCAAAATTTGACTAGTCCAGCCGATCTCACTCAGCTATTAGAGATAAACACAGGCAGACATGTTTACCCAACTAGGCAGTGATGTACACAAACTTCAGTGTAGGCTGGTAGTGGCTTCTTAGGCTTTGAACTGRACTTTCAAAATACATCTTCTGGGCTAGTGTTATTCTTACCAAAGCCAGTGATWAGAAATTTGCTATTAACTTTGGCTGAAAAATGCTGGTTTTGAAAATCTTGGTCTTCTATTTGGAGGCACCAGAATTAACAGCAGGGAGTTTCATTGTGTCTGCTAGAAAAGAAATGAAACACAGGACCAGAATGTCTCCTTTGTCCCTTTACCGCTCCACTTACTGTTATCTTTTTTTTTTTTTTTTTTTTTTTTTTTTTTTTAACTTCAGAAGCATCTTCTGCAAACAGCAGACACTGAGAACTGAACATTTCCAGTTTCTGATGCAGAGGTTTCTCAGTCAGAGAACTAGATGGGGCATGCTAGATGCAGCCAGGGCTTTGGAGAAGAAAGACAACAGGGTCCCTTATTTAAAGGTTATTATGAGGAACTTTTTCAGTTGTATTAGTCCTAACCACTCTTTAGGATGCACTAAGATAGATTTCAGTGATGGAAGTCTAAAATGTTYCTTTTGACAAATGAGGGAGGGATGATTTTTTAATACAGTCCTTTTCATGCTATGATATTTCTCTATGGTCAAGAGCCCATATTCATATCTGCTGAAAATACAAACTGAATRTGTTGCTCTTGCTTTACTATATATTGCTTCCCATATAAAAACATGTAGAAATATTCGTAAGTTTTGTGCTTACTTTTATGTCAACCAGATTAATCCTAAAGTAGATCCCCAGCAGCAAAAGCTTTTGATGAAACTACAACAATACAAAAAAGGAGATAAACTGATGGACCTTCCTTCAAAATCTGCAGAGGTAATATAACTTAAAGTGATTTCATTTGAAGTTATTTTAATTTATTTATTGGACACTTCCAGGGAAATTGAAATCTCTAGAGAAAGGTTGCCTCAGGCTTATGTATCATGTACTTATGCTTGAATTCATTAAAGACCCATTACTAAAGTGCTGCAGAGATATTTCTCCCCCTCTTTCTCAGTTCAGCAGTTTCAAAAGGCAGCTTGAATACTGGCATAAATATTCCAAAGCTCTGAAGATCACCTAAGTCAGGTCAAATTCAGACCTGGAATTTGTGTCAATGGGAATGTTCAGAGCTCTTTTTGTAATGTGACCAAGGCTCAGACCTGTGCTCAAAAGACAAGGAGAGGCARAAATCGGTGGGGGGCAATGTGGCCCAGGAAGCAGCTACTGAGTGTCTCTATTTCTGTCCTAGCTTTACAGGTTCTCTTGATTCTGGTGATGTACTACCATTTAGGGACATTTGGAGATGTGCTGCCTGCCACCTTGATAGAGACGGAGTAAAGAATCAAAAATTGTATTGTTTACTCACAACCAGTAAGAAAGTGAATAAATACCTGGGAAATTAATGGAAATGTAATTTCCATATAGAGTTTGAGTTTTAATTTACATTTTTATAAAAGGCTTCTTGGTTCCCTGCCCTCCCTTTTTAATTTTTTTTCTCCTGTGTTAAGCGAGGTTCCATTAGTTCAAAACAGATGGGAAAGAGTCCTATGAAACTCTTGTTCTTAATATCCTTGGAATTCCTATCAATGCTTTGCTAGAATTTGTATYAACAAAATTTTATGAATAACTGCTAGTACCTGCTAAAACATGACTGTGTTCTCCCAAATATACTTCTGATAGAAGCAGCAATCAAAAAACCTGCAAGATTAGATGTGAGATTTTTTAAATATTTTTGTACTACTATTAATATTACTTAACCTAGAGTTTGGCAGTACTCTATATATTGGGTCTCCCTGGTTCTTATTACACATTCATTATTACTTCTGTGGGTCTCACAAAGCATTTGAGAGAAGACTTGTCTTAAATTGCAGAATTCAGAAAACGGATATGTAGGTTTTACAGCTGAATTTGGCTTTACAATATTTTAACTAATTTAWTGGATTTGATTTTGATGACACTCTTAGAAAGATTAGATGTTTATGGTCTTTTTTATAAAAAAATCTAGGACTGAAATAAGTTTTCTTTYATGATCCCTGTTTTCAGACTTTTTCCCCATGCCAGACACTTCACAAAGAAACCATTCTTTCCAATCTGCCACAGCAGGTAATTTTTTTTGAAAGCTTGGGCACAAGCCATCATCAGCACTAAYAGAAGTAAAACTGGCTTTGCTGCTGAGACAATAAAAAAAAAAAAGGAAGATAGTTCTTGTTTTTTTCTATAGTGATTGACTCACCAAATACAATGTTGTATTTTGATCATCCCTCCTTAAGTGTAAGGGGTAAGAAGAAATAASAGGTAGTCCCTCCCCTCGATAAATCTCAGGAAAAAAAAAACACTTTTGTATTTTCTCTAATCTTGTGTGTTTCCTCCATATGCTGTTACAGGCAATTCCATTCTACATTTTCACCTTGGAGAGGGGGCAGCAGAGAACTTTCACAAATAAAGGAAAAGCAGTCAGGAGCAGTGCTGTGGAGGCCAGATCCTCTAAACTGACCTTGACTCACTGCGGGATGGGGTCTGGTGTGCTGACTCATTGGCCTTGTGAATCTTTTGTCTGTGTTTGATGTGAGAGTGATGGAGGATCTCCAGCGACACGCGGCAGCAGCAGTGTTTGAAACACATCCTGTGTGGTCAACTTCTATCACTTCCTTTCCCACCACTGGACAGCAGAGCTATGATTATGTCTGGGAGCTSTTCCACCAGACACTTAGAAGGGTAGAAAGTATGGATAACAGTCAATTAACATATCTGGAMGGCATTTGTCAGCTCTGAGAGAGGGCTTCTCTAACAGATTCTGGACACCAGCCCTCCCCCTTGTCAAAATTCAGTCTCCTGCTCTGCTGCCAAGCAGGAGCTGCCCAGCTGCAGTTTATGGTGGTGTGCCAAGTGTCCTCTGCTCCTTGTGCTCACCAGCTCCAGYWCAGCACAAGCAGTGTGAGACTGYGCCTCAGTAAAAATAACATGGGGATGTACCTGTAGCAGGGTTGGGGGATGGRTTTGGCCACAGGAAGTGTGCCCTARTATTTACTGGACRATAATATGAGGGRGTGGGTTAGCATGTGTGTGTGGGGCAGAGGGGAGGAAGGACAGGGGCATGTCCTGGTTGCTGGAAGCCATGCAACAGCTGAGCACTCATGGACCTGAGAGCAGATGCCTGCTTTGTGCAGGGGCAGGTGTGATAGCAAGTTCCTCCTCTAAAGGAGGAAGTGGCATCTGTGGACATTGCCTCACAGAGGCTCAGAAGATGYGATAGGTCTACACATTTTGGAGAGGGGGAAGGGAAAGCCCAAATGGCCTCACTGAGGGGGCAGTGAATGAGAAGTTAGACCTTTTTCACTAGTATCTGGGGAAGTTATAGTATCTGTGTGGCAAGCTCTATGACTAATCCTCGGAATGTGAAGCTACCCCTTTGATGCAGATAGACTTTGATTCCCTATGTCTTTCTTGTCTTTCCATCATAGAAGCCCTTCAGAGCTGCTGTATTATGCACAGAAGGGTTACATCCCAGAAACTTTTGTGTCTACAGCCCAATGTTTGATTAGGCTCACTCTGCCCATTCTTGCACTAGTGGGCCCTGGTGGCAAGGTAAGGAAAAACTGAAAAATCTCCTTGGTTTACTGCTGATTTTTACAGAGGAAAGGTCTCATCTACAGGGTCTGGATGCAGCCCTAATGTTAATGGGAAGGTCTTGTGCCCATGCACTTGGCCAGGATCAAGCACAGCAGCAATACAGGAGCAGGGGAAAGGGCACAGACAGAGAGAGAGAACATTCAGTCTCACCCATTCCCTCTTTCCTGCAATTAAACTGCCCCAGGCTTGACACCAACTCTGTGTTWAAAAATATAACCACATTCTTCTGTCAGGAAAATTATCCAAATGTGAAAAAATACTGAAGCTCTTCCTACCTCTGACTGACCCAGGCAAGGTAATATATGATTACTTAATGAAAACTTCAGGACAAAACCCCAAACATTGGGTTGACTCATGCAAACAACGTGATGATCAAAAAAACAAAACAAAAAAAAAACAAGAAAACAACAACAACAACAACAACAACAAAACAAAAACAAAAACAAAACAAAACAAAAAAACAAAAAACAAACCAAAATTGCTGTATATCTTCTGTCAAGTGCATTGAATCCGTAACTGGGTTGGGAAAGTGTACCTGTTTGAGGGCAATGCAAGGAACATGATTGATTTCAATTTTAAATCAAGGTTATTGAAAATCTGGAATTGGATCCTCCACAAAGAAAAAAAAATATGCTGTCCAGGTCTCCATGTTTTTAAAGTAAAAYTTTAGCTGCTATCCAAAAATACGTCATGCCTTCTTTCCTCATGTCACTCACATTTTTCAGACAGTATTGCCTGTTGTTTTGGAGTGGCAATTTTAAATGGAAATGCTTCATCCCATGCTTAGTCCATATACTTGCTATGATATTTAACAGAGGTGTAAAATTAATGYTATTGAATCAGTAAAACATATTTTAATACTCTGTTCTTCTAAGTAATAGAGATGGAAGAACCTAGAGTTTCTCAAACTTAAKCAATTAGACCTTTAGAGTCAATGAAAACAGGATGAGTGAGGATGATCATACTAAGTATGGATAGAAAAATTGGTTCACAGATAATCTAACGCTGCAAGGATTATGTAAAGAATTCATTGCTTGACAGTTTGTCATCAAGATTTGCTTGGTTTGAAGGAATTCTGGGAGAGAATACACTCATGTCAACTTGGAAATTTACAGAACTGCCAAGATAGTCCTAAGTTTATCTGTGCCACTTCTATTAGAAGCTGCGCTAAAATGTCTCATGTTGAGCAGAATAAATTTGACAAGCACCAATTTGTAAAGATACATTAACAGGATTTTCTGTAATCAGGAATACCAAGCCCAAGATCAATGCTATAAAACCTTTAGCAAGCTGAAAAAAGAATTCCAATTTACGCCATCCAAATAAATTTAGTAAGAGAAGATACAAGACTTTTTCTTACCTACTTGATTGTCTGAGGCAATTAATTGGATAATGTTAAGTAAATCACTGTCCATAATGATCCACAATTAATAAATACTGTGTGATTCATGGTGTTCTTGTCATTTCCACTGATACTAATGCCAGTTTAATTCCACTGATACTGGTAGCGTAACACCCRATGCTTGTGAGAAGGCCTTGGAGTTGATACCAAGACAGCTCTTTTTCTGCTTGCTGTTGTTCTGCAATTCTTTTACTATTGTGTTGAGTGTCCTCAAAAGAAGTAAGAAAAGTATTTACTCTGATTTTCCAGAATGTTGGATAGARCATTTAATATATGCTTGTTTTGGGGGTGTTTAGCTTACATCACAGTAAAACTTTCCTACAGTCTAGTCTGATGTTACTTCTTTGTTCCACACTATGATTTTACTCCATGCTCATCCTATAACCTACTGGAGCCCAGAAATCAGTTTTTCTTTTATCTCTGGAGAAAAAAAGGATGAACTAGGAGGTCAGACGTGTCTGACAGCACACAGCTGTGCTGAGGTTTTAGTGAAACAGATGTTCTGAATTTCTTTGGAAAATTTCCTTTTTCTGACCCTTGCCATGTGTCTGAAACAGGGACAGCTCTTTCATGCAGCCCACAGACAAACCACTAGGGATTGGAAAGGAATAAATTATTGTTAAATTATAYGCTGGCTGGATTATGGATTTCATCCAGTATGGAACTTCCTTCCCTTTTCTTTTTATTATGACAAAGCCTATGCATAAAATKGTTTATATATGTATATATTTAATTAAACCCCAAAGAAGGAAGAACAATAATACCAACATATTGACAGAAGTAGTGCCATCCTTTTTCATTATTCCATACTGCAGGTTTCCATGACTTTCAGTCCTGTAAGCAGCACCAGTCTTCTGTTAGACAATAGACATAGCCAAACTGCTTTGGAGAGGTTCAGAAATCTCCTTGAGTAGTAAAAAAATGTAAYTACATTTTTCCTGTCTTTAAAAAGATATAGTTATACAGGCAGCTTGCAGCTGTTCAGGCTAGAAGAGGGCACAGCCACTGCCCACAGAGAGCACATGGTGAGAAGCACATGGTGAGAAGACCTACTTCTCCCTTCTTTTCTTATGTCCCCTGAGGAGTCTGTGAGCTAATGGTAAAAAATGGACATAAAATCTGCAGAGATTACAGTTAATTGTTTCAAGAGGGGAGCTGTCATCCAGCTGAAATTGCAACTGTCTGCTTTCTCCAGCAAGTGTGCCTGAGGATCCTTAAGTAGTTCAGGTCCACAGAGAGAAGCCTGACCATCAGTGCAGCTGGCCACTCCTTCAAGGCTGGCTGCCTAAATCCCAGCATAGAAGATGTGCCAAAGGAGGCACAGAAGTTTCCGGTGGCCTGAGGTCTCAGCCACATCAGCTGACTGCAAGGTGAGGTACCAGCTGAGTCTTCTAAAGTGTGCTCTTCACCARGAGTACCTTACCCAGTGCTCTGGATCTCTCCATGTGTTGTGATCAATTGMTGAATGACCTGAGGGATTCAAGCCAACCTATTCCTCAGAACYGCATCTTGCCCTAACCAACTAAATACTTGTATTTACCAGTGMCCTGTACCAAACCTGACAAACTCCAGGCATGTAGAAATACAATGTCCATAATGACTGCTAGATAAACATTCACTTAGATAGGCACTGCTGGCTCTGCTCAAACTACAATCTTTTTAAGTGTGGGACTATCACACAGCATAGATGCTCCTGAAAAATCTGAGGCCTTGTGCAATTTATGGAAATGCTTGTTTAAGTAATGCCTAATGTCCTCCAAAATGTATTATTTAGGATATGTATATGTATTAGATTTAGGTAGAGTTTAGGACTTCCTGGTTTTTAATCTTGAATGAGGAAATATGGCTGAAGCGATATAATTAATACATTTACTTCACAAATTGGAAAAAATAACTACAAATGTAATTCCTAAGGCTTATCAGACTTTGACTCCAAACTTTTTTGTGGAATATCCTGAACAGAATCAGTGTCTCATACTGATRCTAGTGGTTTGATATCAGATACATAGCATTTTGAGCTGTAGAATTTCTGCTACTTAATATTCATCCCAAAGTTCTCATGTACAAAACCTGAAGAAGCATTATAGTATTCTACAAGGATTTTTTCAACATTTTGAACTCACATTTATTTCTTATTTACTGGAAGCTCGTTTGTGTGTTTTCCTCCATAGAAACACACAGAAGTAAACACACGTAYAGAAGAACTGTGACTACAACCAAAAAGGAAATAAGCTTCCAGCCCTATTTTTTCCTGTGTTAAGACTTCTAACATTGCAACCACCCCCAGAAAAAAAACCCAAAAACTAAACAACAAAACAACCACAAAAAAACAAAACAAAAACCCCAGCCCAAAACAACCAAAACCCAGAAAAACCTCAAAACCCAAAACAGCAACAAAAAAAACCCTCCCAAAAAAATCAAACCAAGCAAACAAAAAAAAMCCCACACCACCTTTTCATCCCTGAACATGAAAAAATTGAAACTTATTTGAAAATAAATAAAATGTGGCGATACACATAGAGTTGAGGATATATTTATGTTTTAAATGATAAATATTTGTCCTTTAAAAATGCAACCAGGTAAAATTCCTAAATGAAAACTTCTTGGAACTAGAAAATTTTATTTTTCACTAAAGAAATGCTGAACAGAGTGTTCCAGCATCTTCAGATTTYCAAGTAAAAAAAAGTAATTGGAAAACTTTTGCTTTCCAGTGGGAGGTGTCAGCTTTTCAGGGAGTAGAMATTGGGACAAAACCTCCTGAATTCTAGATAATGTGCTTTTGTTTTCCTTTCTCTCTTTTTTTTTTTTAGAGGCAATAAAAATGGCGCAAAGATCAATTTTGGCCCTTTGTGTACGCAATCTCTGATCTGGAGATTAGCTGTGAAATATTTCAGAGAGCCCTYGCAATGAGAAAGACATTATTGCACAGGGGCCTGTCTTTCCTCTGGACTAATACATGGATATGGATATATACTCTTGAACTTAAACTAAAGCCTAAATAAATATTTACTAATCTGATTACAGTTTATTTGGCAGTCAATTTAGAAGCAAAGGCAACAGTATTTCCTTAACAACAGTTTCTAATGTGTTTTGTTTTGGTGTTTTGTTTTTTTTTAACATAYTGCACAGAAGTGTCTTTGAAGAACTGAAACAACAGGAAAGCCAATTGRCTGGCAAACTACTTGAGACCTACCTAACATATAGGTAGCATGTGATATAAGCACAAAATGTATAGCATTCTTTCTTAAATATGTTATCRTTTAACCTATGTTCAGAATTGGAGGGGTACCTGTTATGAATCCCACCACACTGTAAACCATGAGCCATTGGAATAGTTCAGCACATAATCCATCTGAAACTGAGTTGCATCCTCCCTAGCAGACTGCTTGGGATGGAGATGATCAGAGCTGTGAGTTACAATGACAGAAGGCCCTGCAAACCAAAGAATTACATTGCATTAAAACTATTTTCTGTTCCRTTTTGAGATTCAGCTTAGAAGAAWGTAGATAAAATATATGTAGGTGCATAAGCGTTGCTTTATCACCCAAAAGGGATGTAATAAGTCCCAGTAAACCTGAGCAGAATGAGAGGAGAAAACCCAAAACCTGCATGCAAAAAAATCACAGAAATATCCAGTTACTTGATCTGCTGCTCAGATACATAACTGGGTATTGTTTTTAATAGGCATRAGTAGTATTTAGAAGGCTTAGGCAGTCTCCTTAAAATATGACTCCCAAARCAAGCATGACAGGGAGAAAGTCTCAATTTCTTCTTTCGTTTTTGTTTGACAGTGATCTCCAGTTTTGCAGTCACGAACCCCTTTTGCAAAGTGCAGTAGTCTTGACTGAGATGTTCAGGACTAAGCAGGAATTCCCAAACAAAAAAGTTGGGATCTTGAAAGTGGAGATATTTCAATGAATGTTCTCTATAAGGCTGTTAAAAACACAATCAGAGAGCTCTTCTGTCTCCTGTGGTGAAGTCAGCCCAGCATTTGCCCAGTTACTTACCTCAATCAAGTTGAATTTAATTCTTCTATAAAGGACTTTGATTTAACCTTTAGAAAATTCTGCACCCCATCATTAAGTGAAACAGACAATTTGTTCAGAAGATAAGGAAAGTAACAGAGTGCAGAGAACTGTATAAAAAAAAAGAAAGTAATCTGACTGGGTTGATCCAACATGATGTTCAAATTAGGTGAACAATTTTCAGAGCAGCCTCATAAACTTTATGATAAACAATTAATTCTGATACAGAATAGATCGGTGAAGATGGCAAGCTCTTCCTCCCTGGACATTTAAATTTTACTAAGATTTCAGCAACTAAAGCAAATAGCTTTTCCTTTTCTCCATCCTTTCTTTTATCAGAATTTGAGACACCTGGG
This sequence comes from Malurus melanocephalus, assembly GCF_030028575.1. Classification (NCBI taxonomy): domain Eukaryota; kingdom Metazoa; phylum Chordata; class Aves; order Passeriformes; family Maluridae; genus Malurus; species Malurus melanocephalus. The sequence continues at coordinate 1,318,647 of NW_026623255.1, forward strand.
TGCTAGCAAGGAAAGTTTTGGTGGCACTGGAGATCCTTTCAAGGAAGATGTTAGGACAGTGAAAAGAGGAAGTCCCAGCATGTAGTGCATCATTATTTAGCACTAAAGGGAGAACAAAGGTGCATTATACACCAGGAAATAACAAAACTGAAGAAAACCGGGACCTTGCTTTTGTTTGCTAGATTCTTACAAGGAGAGCCATTTAAAAAAATTCCATGGCTATACCCCAATTCTGAGTGTTTATTTACATTGGAAGATGAACTTCAGTAATTATACACCCAGAGATGGATGTATGTAATTGTCTTTGTGGCATTCCTAGTCAAGAAACAGAATCTTTTGAGAAAGAACACTTCTGCTGACTGCAGTACTGGATTCTTGCCTGGGGTGTTACCAACTCAACTAATGACTCACTGCCAAGGTAGACAATYCTCTCTCGAACATGCTGATGGATTTTTTTAGAAAAATAAGGTCACTGTTAAACTATTTCACTGAACAAGTTCTGATGTCACAGCAATTTGGRACATCAGTCAATGAGTGTTGCTTTTAATTAGTGCTAAAGTCCTTGTGTTGTGTGAGCTTATCTCCAAATCTTTCAAGTGGAACTTAGCCAAGAAGGTTTTAAAAATATGTTGACACTGAATATCAGAATTTAGGACATTTTTTTCTAGACTTGAGCTAAATTAGAAGAAGAAAAGTTTTGCCTTAGTTCAAGAGATAATCTTCTGCATTTTAATGTCTTCTTGGTGCTTTTTTTTTAATTTATGTGACTGAAGGAAAAACTAGGCACAATAAAAAATTTCTACAGTGTGTCTTACCCTGTGATAGCATAAATGAGTCCCCAGGGTAGGTCTTACTTGTAAAAAAGTAATATTTTGGCAGTATTTKATATAGTTGTTCTCTGCTAGTGACAAAATACTGTGTTCTGARGGCAGATCCACTCTTAGATATGTCAATGATACAGAATTGCAATCCTTGCAGAGCTGACTGCWGCTTCCTGGGTGTCTCTTTTTCATGGCACAGGTACGCAGCACTCATTTCATGGAGTTTGCAGAGGTGGAAAACCATGACAACTTCAAAACTAGCGAGGATGGATATATTCACACACAGGACTAGTGAGGGTTTTATGTAACATATGGTGTCAATTTAKAGGACCCAAAGGAGATTGGGAACAGCTGCTGCTTGTGACCAGCCAGTATATTAAGAAAGATAAATATATCAACAGGTCCAAAAGACCTGTGATAGTTGGGTTTGCTGTTTTCAAGGTAGGCCAAGCCCATCGCTTGAATTGTTGCTGTATGTCTGCAAGACCAAATGATGACTGGATTTCTGGGACCTTTCTTTATCCTTCTAGTTAGTTAAATGATGAATGTGTTGCAAAGACCTAACTGAAAWGTGGATTTGGTTGTCACATATTGTTAATGTGACAGTTTTGCACTTTTTCAGGGTCACAGACATCAAAGTCACCCTGGAGGGAATAATAACAGAGAAGGGACATTTACTAATGGAGTTAAATAATAGAATGMGCAAACACATCTTCTAGGCACAGGGAGTTGGAAAAGAAAAATAGTATTTTTTTCTGAATGTTTTTAAAACAATTTATTGGATTGCTTTTTTTCACAGACTATATTTAACTTCCTACCATTCTAAACTTTTCTCTGGTGTAAATAAAAATCCACAAATTATTTGATGTTCTAGACTTCCTTTTCTTATTAAATACTAAAAACTGAGTGGAGGGAGACTTATTACAGATTTCTAGAAAAGACCAGCTGTACTTCTAGAAGAGTGAGGAAGAAGCTTGGAAATCCCATGGCTGATTTTTAACTCTGTACCTCTAAACTCTTCAGATTCACTCTACTTGATTTATCATTTATTGTCAAAATTAGCTATCATTTAGAAAGTATCGCAGCCAAGAAAACAAAAGCGTCAGTTCTTTAACGATTTCTCATGGACTGTTAACATTGAAACATTTGTAGTGATGTTTTTTCCTCCTTTTACAGTAATTTTCAAACAATGAAGACTGACTTTTCTGATACTAAGCTATCTGAAAAAGAAATCCTGATCCCTTGATCTGGGAGGCCCCCCTCTCTGGCCTGTCATATCTCTGAATAAAATTGAACTTTGAGTAATCTATGCTCAAAATGAAACTTTAAAATTTAATTTTAAAATTTTAAMTTTGAGTAATCTRTGATCTGAGAGTGAAGGTGAAGGGATGAAGATGATACCAGCAGGGTCTGGTGCTGTGAAAAATTAAGCTTCTCTTGACTTTTCTCCTCTGGTTTTCTTGTGATTTCTCTGGCTTTATGTCTTGATGTGAGTCTTTTKAACTTGAACCTCACAAAGAATATTTGTTAAAAGATGACAGAAGAGATATGTTTAAACCAAATGGCTGGTGCATTTGTTCTTTTCCTTGAAGAATACTCTGGGGTGCGCCAAAGCTTATGGAACTTGAAATATTTTCCTGGCCTGGGGTTCCCTGCAAGCAAAACCCACAACCCTGTGCTATAAATAAACAGGATTACCACAAGCCCAGGGACTGTAGGCATGTGGAAATCCCTGTGATACCAAYGTCTGCTTGTTTTCTCATTTTTTTGTGTGTCTTAGGTAACTTGTGAACAATTCAGTGGCAGCAAACCCACCCTTGGCTGGGCACACGYCTCTGTGGACTAAAGTGCTTTGCTGCTTGACCTCTGGACCTGAAACTGTTCTCTTGGAAAAAAAAGAGTCAGGTACARAAGCTATTCTTGGTCTGAAAACTGATTTGCAATCCATTAACTTTGGAGTGTGTAAGATGCCCTTTCAATGTTTCCTGTTGCCCATACATATGACTAGAGACAGCAACTGTATATATTCTATAAGTATCATTCTATATTTACTAGATTCATTTTTTCATTGTTGTTTAATCTGAGAAAAAAGTGCCATACTTTATTAAGTAGTTGAAACCAATGAACAAGTGATGATAAAATGTGTATTAAGCAATGTGTAGCACTGTTATTCACAAGTGCTGCTGCATATCCTGAGGGCTCTTCYCTTCCTCTCTCTGAATCCAGACATGTGACTATATTTTACCATGGCCCACAGATGCATACAGGGTTTCTGCCGAAAGACTTCTGTGTTGAAGGATGAAGATTAGGCAAGTTCAGAGGAATGGGCCCAGAGGAGCTTGGAAGTGTATTTCCCTCTAGGGGACTCAGCAGTCTCAAGGACAATGCTGTGAGTAGCAGGAGGTGGAAAGAAGCAAATAAACCACTTCAGAAGCAGGGAGAAATGGCACTAATTGAGGTCGTCTTCACACACTTGAAATGTTTTGTTCTCAGTCCTGGAGTAACAGAGGGCAGCTCTCAAATTAGGAATGGTGGRCAGTGTTAGGTAATCTCTTGTGTACCCTTGAAGGGGCTTTAAATAGAAAACCTTTTAAAACCAGAAGTATGTAGTTTAAGAAATCTCCTAAGGCCATTCTCCCGTTTTCTTGGGGGAAGAGGGGGGGTTGTGTTAGAGAGGTCTATAAAAGATTGTCTAATTGCTTAGTTCACTAAGCTTCTGCCCTCATCCCAATAGACTTTACTTTCCATTGCTCTATGACCTGTGAATCTACCTTTCAAGAAAACTTGTTTTATTTTATAAACAAAACGTTCCAGTTAGAGAGGAATGAAACCTCTACAGTAACAATACAGTAATTCTCTTCCAAAGCATCAAGGAGTATATTGTGGAATTGCTCTCACAACCCAGCTATCTACGCAGGATTAAATGCTGTTGCTGGGGGTCTCTTGCTTCTAGCTGAAATTGAATGGAATAGATCTCACAGGCTTTGTTTCCATCTAGGACAGAGTTCATGCARAAGAATGAGGAAACAATAGCACTTTGTCCAGAAGCTTAGCTCAGCCAATATAAAATTTGCTATTGGTCTGTTGCTCAAGCACTCTTAGCTTCCTCTGAACAGTTCAGGYCAGGCAGGTCTAAATGAGAGAACTTGAGTGTTGAAATCTGCATTTGTGGCAACGAAGTTACTTCCCAAGCCTTTCTGCRTCTTCCTCTTCCACAATGTTTTGGTTTCAGTGTGTAAAATAATGCAAATGCTCCTCTGCTGAAGTGCTGATGCAAAAGAGTTGGATCTGGATCACTGCACTGGTATGTCCAGAAGGAAGAGGACTGCATGTTCATATTTTCAATATTCTAATTACAACATTTCAAGAGCTAACATGTGTCATTGTTCTTGGAACATTTCTTTTCCTGACCTAAGCTGTGAGCATTTGTAATTAAAATTTTTATTTAAAAAGAACTTAACAGCTATTCTTGGTAGAGGAAYCTAAAGAAGGCTTGAGTCTTTGTGCATCTTTAATTACATCTTCAATTAATTTGCAGTTTCTCCAAAAACTATAAAGTAATAGTGACAGTCATTACCTAATGTGGTAACAGAAAGTCTTGGAAGAGTCAGCAGATGTCAGGTTGRGGGAAATGGAGCTTTTCAAATATGTGAGAACTATTAGWTGTYGAAAGAAGCAGGTGTTTTTTAAGCRGCAAGTAYACTGCCTGTTACTTTTTAAAAAGAAAAACATGTGTCRTAAAAAGCTTCATGTTTTAGAAGAAAAAAAACAGTTAACTTTGTAAGATTTGGAAGAAATTTCTCCAGTGAGTGGTTTATTCTGTGTTCTGTTMTTGAGCCTTCTGATGAGGCATTCAATAATATCCTGAACCATAAATGTGATGCCGCACCAGGTTACTTTGGTTTGATACAGGCAGCAACCTGCATGTCCAGAAATGTCTCCCCAACACAGAATGAATACTTGGGTAAATAAACATTTCTAAATGTGCTTTGGCATATCTCTTTACCTTCTAGACATTTATTTTGAAGTTTGCCAGAATGCTTTGGACTCGGAAATAAGATTCAGTTTGGCCCAAGCAATGATTAACATTATGCATAAACATCCAAGGTTTGATGTCAAGCTTCAATGTGTGTCAACACTTACAAAGATGAATGTATGTGTTTGCAACTTCAYCTCACTGCTGTGGGACATAGTAAACCAACAATTAGATTGAATTTATGGTATGGCCATCTTGGGCAARTAGGTGAAATCCATAATGGAAAACTTTGATTAAAGCCTGAATGGGTTTACAGTGTTAAGGTGTACTAAAAATTAAGCCCATGGATGTTTTGCAAACATAAGGCCTGAAGCTGATGAGCAGAAAGTTATCATTTCCTTAATATAAGAAACAAATCATTGGAAAGATTGCAGAGCTTCATATGACATGTTAAAGCCACATCRGCTATTGCTTCAAACAACTAGAAAGAGTATTTGAGAGGAAGGTAAATAAAACTTTTTTTTTTCTGTAATGCAGTGGATAATGAACTAGTCACATTTAGAGTAAGAGAGAAGAGACTTTAAAAGAATATAAACACAGTTTGTACTTTGTATTTCACTTTGAAAAATTTCAGATAGCTGTGAATTCCTGTGCTAATAATTAAAGAACAGCATTTCAAATCCTCACATTTTTCTTCGGGTCTAAAAACCTGCCTCAGCTTTCCTCTGTATCCTGCCACAGGGTATTTCCTTTCTTTGAGCTTTGATTTCAGAGGCTTCAGGTTGGGAAGCTTAATTRGCTAACTTTTGTAACTCAGCTATTAGTCCACAGACGGAAGTTGGGGTTTTGGTACAAGAGGCTCCTGCTGTGCTGCTGTTGCCACTAGGGCACCCACATTGCTAGCAATAAAAAAGGAATGTTGCCAGCATCACTGGATCTCAAATTTTGTTCTAAAACAATAKGAAAGACTCAAAATAATTTTAGCATGAATGATTCATCTAGAGTGGGTACATAGATACTTGACATAAAAACTTTTACATATATATAAATAGAATTTTTTTCTAACTTCTGTTTAAATATAGTTGAGTTTTGCCTTGATTTCTAGCTATATGTGAATTTTGTTGGCTAATGTCACTGTGTTTATAGGTAAGTTTTAGGTAGAGGCCCAGAGGGAATATGTCCACCAGATTTATTTGCTTYTGTTAGAGGCTTCCCCCATGTCCTACAGAGCCAATGTCACATGGCTCCAAGATGGACCCACTGGTCAGTGCTGAGCCCCTCAGTGACAATGGTAGTACCTCTGGGATAACATATTTAGAAAGGGAAAAAAAAAACCCTGTGTAACAGCAATTACAGCCAGAGAGAGAAGTGARAAAAAAGAGCCCTGCACRCACCCAGGTCAGTGAAGAAAGAGGGGGAGGAGGTGTCCCAAGTTCCAGAGCAGAGATTCCCCTGCAGAAGAAAGGAGGGATGAAAGGAAGGTGTTTTAAGATTGTTTTTTATTCTCATTATCTTACTCTGATTTTGAACGGCAATAGGTCCATTTTTCTCAAGTCTGTTTTGCCTGTGGCGGTATGTCCGTAACTAGTGAGATGTCTCCCAGTGCCCATCTCTACCCCTGAGATTTTTATTATATTGTCTCTCTCCCATCCCACCGAGGAGGGGAGTGATAGAGCAAGTTGGTGGGTACCTGGCATCCAGTCACCACACTGATTGTAAAAAAWTTAGGATCCAACATCTGAAAATAAGACTGTTTAAAAAAACTGCAATCTTATGGTGAACCAAGCAATAGATAAAGTCTCATGCTATTTGGATATCCAGAAAGAAAAAAAARTAAGAAAAAAAGTGATTCCTCCCCCACCAGCTTTACACTGCCCTTTCATGACTATGGATTTTGTAATTGCATCTTGCAGTGCACTGGGGCATCAGTATTCCTAACAGTGTTCCTGTGGGTACAGAATATTAAACACTAATGATGAAAGGAATTACTGAGGTTAGTCTGGGCTCAGGACCACTGCATCAGTATCTTGATCTGGTGATGCAACTTTTCCTGCTCTTTGGCCACATTCTATGACTCTTTTGAGTACAGCTGCCCAGCTGGATGTGTGAGTATTGTGATTTCACATGGGGAACCCACACACGACCTGCAGCACAGACCTGCCCCTCATTCCTGATCCTGCAGCTGTGCAACACTGTGGGTTATGCAGAGAAGCCACAGAGCAGCTGAGGCACACCCAGAAGCCAAGAGCTCCTTGCTTCAGGTCCCTTCTGGATTCTTGTCTCTGTCTTGAGTCCCTCACCCACATTCCTCTCCCCATAAACATTGTGATTTTGTGTTGGTTATCTGAGTGTTTATTTCCAASTGCACGCAGTTTTAATGAGCAGGCATAATCATAGCAGACGTGACAATGTGGCTAATAAACCATGTCAGCTAATGAAAGAGAATTTAAAACATTTTCTGTTTTCATTAGCAAATGAGACTACTTAGATGTGTTCCAACATAATTGCATTTATTAAGGCTTCAATTCTATTTTCATATTTGATRTTTGAAATCTGATGTGCACTAAAACACTGGAATTTATTCTTACAAATGAAGCCATTACGATGTYTCTTATGTAGACAATTTATAAAAGCCTTATTTGAGACTTATTTGTTCTTTCTTTGTTTTCGTTGGCTTTAAGTTCTACTTTGAGGAACATTAATTAGCTCGAGTTTCACCCTTCTCTTGGTTTGGTGCATTCAATCCCCAAAGCTCTACCTACCAGGAATTCCACAGCATCTACAGGCCAAAAACAGACAGTAAAGGAGGTAATCTAGAAAAAGAAGTACCTCAGCTAATAGTTGGTAAGTGAATGAGCACAGAAAGGTAGAAGTCTTGACCTCATGACAGCTAGAAGCAAGAACAATCAGATTAATGAGAAGGAAAATATGTATGTTTTATACTGTTGTGAGGTCACGATAAGTCTTCAGATTTTGTATTTGTGTGTGTCTGCAAAAAAAAAAAAAAAAAGACTGGACATTAAAGCAAATATTGTTATAGTTGAAGCAAATTATTACTATGATGTTCTACCATTTCCTGGTGCAGGACTCCAAATTTGGTTGGTTGTAATTTTGATAAATGCTAATTATTGTGAATGAAATTACTGATGTTGGATGTCTCTAGCAGGTCGGGGTTTTTTGATCAGTCAGCTTGGTTGTTGCTTGCTACTTCTCCTGTCCTCACTGGAAACAGGGAAGATGCTRTTCTCCTTGTAGCAGCTCTGTGAAGAAGCATGTAAAGATGAGTTGTCCTGTCCCACCCATCCAGAGTCACAGAATTACAAGAGCACGTTGTAAAGTACAGAGGGACATTCTGTCCCTGTAAGAGGGACAGAATAAAGTTGCACAATTTCTGACCCTGAACTCTGGGGTGCTGTCTTTCCAAACTCTTTTTTTTCAGTGTAGCTGTGAAGGTGTGGGGAATGGCTGGTGTTGAAATCTAAACATTTATTACTAATAACTGCATGGTTGTGTTCACATTTTCTTATGATCCATGATTCATTGGTCATAAGCAGCAAAGCACGAAGGCACTCAGCTATAGCAGTGGCCACATCTTCCATGTGATATGAGCAGGGTGGCCCAGTTGTACAATTTGGGACAGACACAGAGGAGTATCCTTCTATCCACAGAGCCAGGAGATTTTCCTGCCACTGCTTCCACAGCAYAACAGATGACGGACTGTTGTCTTTCCAGTTTCCACATGACCAATCTGCAGCTTTTAGTCATTTTTATTTCCTGGGGTTTCTGTTCTTTTGGAAGCTTCCATCATCAGTAGAAAAGGAGTCTAGCTCTGCGGACCATAGGTGTTTGCTKTCCCCATTTTGGGAGCATGGCAGGTACAGTGGTACATGTGCTGGGACTGCACAGCCTTTGGAGAAGRAATGGACTCAGCTAGTAATAAGTGAACCAGGTTACAGAGGTATACGTACTTTAGAGAGGTATACAASTGAAAGCCTTGTGAATTTTTATTCAAAAGGTAAATATCTTGTGTTAGATATTAAAAATAGATAAAATAACATTCATTATGGATAAATGGATAAAAACTTTGAACAAAGCCAGGTTTATAGGATCAGTGTTTTTTACTTTCAAAGCAAAAGACAAAGTGCCAGCATATTTTTAGGGGCCAGTATAGGTYAAGGTAGGCAAAACTTTGGCCTTGCATTGGTAGCAAGTCAGAAACAAATCCAGTCATGATTTACAATTAATTTTTGAATGGTCCCCTAAAATATTGAAAGGCCTTTGTTATCTGTATGCAAATGATTTCTCTGTTTCCTTTTTCTCTTTTYCCCTGTGTTAGCAGTTATTTGCTGACACACTGATAGAAGACCCTGTGYTGTTACAAAAGATTGCTTTGTCACTATTAGAGGTGGGAACAAAGAGAAAAAGGCAGAGAAAACAGCTCTTCATCCTGGATTCCTTCTTCACTCTCCTGGACCTTGCCACACTGCCAACAGCTGATGGAGGTGGCAACAGAGAAGGCACAATTATATAAATTAGTGCTGTTTTAACTGTGGTGATTTCAGAAAGGTGTGGTTTGTCAGCAAAAGAAGTGACCTCTTTTGAATAGACCACCTACTATAGTTTGAAAAAATACAAGAGAAGGAGAGTGCCTATATGTGGAGATGGGGAAATGGATTTAGTTCCAAAAGTTAGTTAGTTCCTCAAAGCCTGACAGGAGAAACCTTTGCCCAATGAAAATACCAAAATTTTGTCAAAAGGAACAGGCAGAATTCACTGATCAAATGAACACAAATATGCCTTTGTCTGCAGAGTTTTACATGCTTAAATATTTTAACAGCCTTCTTATGAAAAGTAGTGGGGTATAAGAAAAGGCACAAAAGAAGTACAAGTTTTGTTCACCACCAGAGATAGGAAAATATCAGAATTGCTCTACCTCTGCTGATCTTTACAATGATAATGAAATAAGATAGGCAAGGGAAGTCACTGTCATTTATGGAGTTATCAGCTAGGGAAGATGACAATTTGTACAGGAAGACAAAGAAGATAAGGACTGAGGTAATGGGGAGACTACAAAGGGTAGTGTTGAACTGTCTTGGAGGCAGGTTATTGGTGAAATTATTCTYGTTCAGCTCCATATTACTTGACAATTTTATTCATTATCTCAGTAGAAAACATAAGGGGGTGTTATTAAATCCAAGACATTATAGWGCTGGCAGATAAAACTGATACAGAAAATAAATGGAATACCTTGCAGGAAGAACTCACAGTTCTAAGGMTTAGAGCAGTAGAGAGGAGATAAGCATCAAAAACACAAATCTTAAGGTTATGCATAATAATAGAAAATTCTCCTGTGGCTTTGAGCTTATTACTTGGAAGCAACAGAGGGGGAAGAAGAACTGTGTGTAAAGCTGGCCATAGGATGGGTGTAAGCCGCCACATACCACAACTGTGATGAGCAGGAAAGCCATTATTTCTTACTGTGAGTCAGGCAATGAGTTTTTAAATAGAGGGGAAGTTGATGCCTGTATGTGGTTCTGGGAAGGCTTTACCTGGATTATTAAGTATAATTTGGAGTTCTTGCTCAGGTAAGATATCAGACTGGAATGGGGGCAAAGATGATATACTGGCATGCCGGGATGAAACAGAGGACACATTTTACAAAAKCAAATTAAATAGATGGGCTTGTTTATCCTAGGAAAAATGAAAGCTGAGAARAGAGAAGATACAATTTTTCTCCATAAATACACCAGAAAGATAAGCACTGAGGATGGAGGGAAGCTATTAAACTAAAGGCCAATTTTGGCAGCAGAACAAATGGATCTAATCACTGTGAATAAATTTAATCTTGAAATTAATAGGGGATTTCTAAGAATCAGACAACAAAGTTCTGGAAGGGAAAGAGCRAAGGGTAGAAAACTAACGGTTTTAAGGGGGGCTTGATTCATTTATGGAAAGGATTTGTGGGATGTGATTGCTTGCAATAGCAAAGTTGGGTGTGTAGGATAGATGACATTTCAGTCACTGCTTTTGTCTTAACCCTTTCTCTAGCTTTCTTCTTGAAAATTCAGAGTCTGTATYAAAAAGTCAGCAGCATTTATTTTCAGCAGCTGAAAACCTAGACATCTTTAAGATACGAGAGCCATGACCACTCAATCCAGTTTGGTRGAAAATCTAATTTTCTGTCACAACTTTTTTCCATTGAAATAAAAACTCTTGAACTATAATTTGACATGTGGAACTTTCTTGACCAAACTAACAAACAGGTTAATCTACTTCAATCCAACAAATTCCATGAAGCAAGGAGGTCWCTTTTCTTGGTAATTTGTGTTTCTTGTTTGGACACACATCTTTCTAATAAAATAGAAATCATAGTTAAGCTACTGCTGGTTAAGATGTCTTCAGTTACATAGATGCATACACACACAAACATTTTCTGGTAATTAATAAGGGATAAAGYTGCACTGAAACTTTTAATTTACCTTTTTTTTCATGAAACCTGTAGGAACTTAGCATCCTAAAAGTTGTGTCGCTGTGTCAGACTTCATTAATATGCACCAACTGATTTAAAAGTCATCTAGGGCAGACAGATGGGCAGTCCCGATCACTGCCTGACTATTTGTTTTGGGAACAGGACTAAGAGAACTTACTCATCTGAGGTGGCATACTTAGAAMTCCCTGAAAAAATAGCAGTAAATTGTCATTTTCCAGTATGAGAACTGAGTGGAAAGTTATGACAGAAAGTAAGACCTCAGATGCATATGTAAGTCCAGTGAGCATAACATTATCTTCATTTTAGAGAAGATAGTTAAGTCATTCTAAATATCGACACAAAATGGTATAGTTTATTAAAGTGGTGTTTGGAAGTGATACTTTAAATCTTCTTTTGATGTGATGAAGTTCACAGATCATTACAGTATGAACTGGTAGAGCCTCAGATTCAGGCTGAAGCMTCAGAAAGATTAGTGATCTGTTTTCCTGTTATGGAGTGCTGAATGTGGTGATTTGTGGATTCTTCTCCTCATAAAATACCTTTTGTCAGACCTGTCAGAATTACTCCCCTAACTTGTCTTTCCATTCCTGGAGTAGAAGGTCATTTAAATTTAAAAGCACACATTTATGWTCTATGTACTGTTCCTTATGGCCCCTGCCCCACCCCTGCCCGCCTCATTGCTCCTCTTATTTCCTCAGTGCTTCCCCAGTTCTCATTATCTCAGTATTTGTCTTCTACCATTTGATGGCAAGAGACATCCTTTGGTAGAAAACCAGAGTGAGACAGGGCAGCTTTAGTCTGTATTTTCCTTCTTTTTGGTTTTGTTTGACACAGTCTCCTTTTTAATATCTTTTATTGCTCTCTATTTTCCCCCTTAACATCCCTTAGCTGATGTGTGTGCTGATGGCTGCTCCAGATGTCCATACTGGTGAACTGAGAGCAGCATTTATAGTAATGACACAAAACTCTTTGTTTTAAAACCCTAGAGTTGATTTTGGCCGTGCCCCATATGAATCTTGATTGATGCACATGGTGTCTTTCATACATTATGTTTCCTCCCCTTTTTTTTCCCCTTACTTTGCAGGCAGAGAATGACACCTGATTATAAAAGATAAGAGCTATGTCTTCTAGGGCCTCTTTATGATTTTATCACGTTCTCACAGCATTGATTCTCTGTGACCTGATTCCTTGATTGACAAAACACYTGATCTGATGTCAGGAGGAAGCAAGGGAGTATCTGACTCCTTTGCACTCTGTACTGAAAAGTCAAAGTCTTTCTTTCTGTCATTTCTTACACTRTATGAGATGAAGGATCACAGACCAGATCAATATTTCTGTGGTGTTGCATCTGAAGAAGTGCTGTGATGGATTGGTGGGGGGGAACATTAAAAACAGAACAGTGCCCAACCTCTGACAGCCGGTGCTTTAGAAGTTCCCTGAGCTAGTGGTTGCATCCAGACAATATGTTTACTGTCTGCTGMTGGACTGCTCACATAATTATTAGATGGGGGTGGTTGTGTTAGGGTTGTGTCATACTGGGGCCATCTAGAATAAATGTTTCTTAGGTTATGAAATCCCAGYTTTAATAGTATTCAAGTGTATGAGCTCTACTTGTCTACTTCCTCTCTGGTAGWCAGTCCTCTGCCCAATTTCTAGTCTAAAATAGTGTTATTTATCTCTGCCAAATGTCATCCTTTCTAAATAGGAAGAGTTAGCCTATTTCCCTTTATATTCCCTTATGATATTACAGGCATGCAACTGACTGTGCTTTTTGAGTGCTGTCTGTGTCAATTGAATGGGCAATCCTGAGCAACCATCAGCTACCCGGGTACAACACTTGTTTGATTTGTATTCACCACCCCATTTCGGATGCCAAAAACTTTTTTAAGGTGAATGCAGGTGTCTCATTGAAATTAACCTGATGGACATGCATTGCTTTCAGCAGGAGTAAATTTTTCAGATGTATACGTGTGGTTTTCATTTTAGGTTATATAAGGCTTTCACAGTGGAAGAAGGTTTTGGGGAGTACCTGAGGCCCGTGCTCTTGCAATCTACATCTCACATGGAGAATATCCCATCATACCAATATTCATTACATCTCTCCTGGAAGATGACAGCTCTGACAGAAAGACTGAGGGTTTTTTGTGTTTCAAGGACATAAACTYTTCAGATCAGGTAGTATCAAGCCTTTAGTCTGCTTAGGTTCACACATAAGCCACTAAAATTTCAGTGTGTAATATACATACATTYTTTTTACAGAAATGTAAGATGCTGCATGAGTTGTTTCTTATTTGCATAATTGGGGGTTGAATAACATTAATTTAAAACTGTTGAGGAGCGAAAGTGAGGAAAACACTGCATCTGTGTAGAACCCTGGCAATTTTGCGATTAAAGTGCATTTTCATTCAAAGTGAGGGATTCCTAAGGGAGCTGTCCAGAAAGGGATTGCCTCAAGCCCCATAGGTAGCAAAATGGGACCACAGAAACTGTTGTGGCAATTCTATGATTCTGAGCMCAAAGAAAGCTTATTCTCCCAGAGTTAAGCTGCACTTCATGAAGTGACCTCTTTGGTCTTTGTATTTCATCTCAGTGACTATTGGACTTAATCTCTGCACAAGGAAAACGCTACTTACTATCTTCCCTTTTCCTCTGGTGAAAGTGTCTGGAATAAGTAGATTTTACAACTGCTTTGATTTACTCTTTAAAGAGTTGATACATATGCGTGCATACACACATATACACATCTGTGTGTGTGTGTGAGTGTGTGTGTGTGTGTGTGTGTGTGTGTGTGTGTGTGTGTGTGAGTGTGTGTGTGTTCTATATCAGGGTTTAGGAGGAAGGAAAGAAACAACTTGCAAGTTCTCTGACTGGGTTCAGGGAGGGCATGTTGTCAGTCATTCCCTGTGGCTRAGCATGGGCAGCAAGACTCCCTTTTGACCACCTGCAATCTGTGCTGTTGTTTGCATCCTATCCCTTTGCATACAGTCCAGCCTACTGTGAAAACTGGGCTGTTCCAACAAGTTTAGCACTTGCAAGCAACCTGGAATTAAACTTTAGCTGCTAATTGAACTGGGGCAGCAGAGGATATCAGAGTCCAGAAGAGAATACAGCAGCACAAAACCCCACACTGGTAACCAATACTCAAAACAAGGCATGATTAAAATGAACAAGCATATTTTTCACTGGCATAGACCAAGCTCATCCTGGAAGAGTTAACGAATCTTTGTAAAGTCAACGACAAAACATTATGAGAATATATACCTTTTCTTACAAAAATAATTTGAAAACTAAAGCATCATCCTAACATCACTAAATTAAGGACTAGAGTGACCAATTCCATTATTGTTCTAAATTTAAAGGGGGATAGAAACAAAAAGTATCTCTGAATTTATCACAGTTTTTCTATTATCCTCAGTTTGGCTTCTTTCTGTCATACTCAGTGTCAACAGATAATTTTGCTTTTATTACAGRTATATTCCATGTATCTTGCCATTAAGCATTCAAGAAACTGACAATCCTATTGGATAGTTTAGTGTCTGTACAAGAGATTATATAATGATTTAATGAATGATTTAATTTGCAGAAGAAGCAAAAAGATGTTTATTACATTATGCAATAAAATTACCTTAGCTTGTATTTTTTTTTCATTCTTAATTCTTTCCTCTTTATACAGGGGCATAAAAACAGTATCACAGAATGCCAGGCCATGGTCATTTCTTCTTTAAAGCTCTCCACAAGGTCTCTTTCTGACCATCAATTTGGTCATGACCTGTACTTTGCTGCATGATGGCATGTARTTAAAAATTTACCAAGGAAAAAACAAATATGTTTCATTTGGTACCTATTCCTCTTCCAGCCTGTTTGCACTTGGCTGCACTTTGTAGCACCTCTGCTCTACTGATTAGAACTGAGCAAACAACACAATGAACACAAATGAATGAAATGTTTTCTTGGTCTATACATTTAGTCATGTTATACATATTTATCATAKGATAACAATATATACAAATATAATAGAAAGCCTTTCTGTACTCATTTCTTGAATTAAGCTGCTGAAGTGCTACAAAACAGAGAGCAGTTTATGCAAAATGGACAGCAGAGGAAATGCCTAACGTTTTGTTTTCCCTTTCCTTAGCTCTTATGTCCAACTGGAATAAGGAAGATGTAACTTATCCTGGCCTGTCAGGTCATTCAGTAAAATGCTCTTTTGGCAGACATTCATCAAAGCTTCCTTTTGTTACTGCATTCAGCCTCCCCGTACCCTGGACATAAAGGTTAGCAGCATCTTCTTCCTCACACTGCACTAGTAGTAAATGCAGTTTGTCAGACTTTGCCCCAAGAGGGTATCTCTTAGTTCTGCTTATAATCAATTGGGTGGCAGTCCTGCACAATACTTGGAACAGCATCACTGATGGCTGCAGGAACTGCAGTGGGTGTGTATTAGAATATGACGTAAAGATAAATGGTGTCACATCACTGATTTATTCAAAGTCCATGAGTTGGGTAAGCAATGAAGCATCTCTAAAAATACAGAAGACAGGACTGATGGAGGCTGAAGATGAATTGGATTCAGAAGGCACAGGTGAAATCTAAAAGCCTGTGATATGCAGAAAGGCTAGCAATCACGTGGCCTTGAAATATGCATTCTTCTGGAATGGTGAAACCATGAATTCCCACTTCTTTCATTTGTCCTGTCTTTCGAAAAGAGAAGAATGGCTAACCCTACATGCAGTGGGAAAAATCAAAGCTAGCCTGATGCCATACTATTGGTTCAAAAGCTACCTTGAGGGTTACCAACGTTACTCTTCCTCATCTTTTATTTGGCTTTCCTTTTTTTTTCCCCCCTCTCTGTGTTTAATATATGACATTCAGGATCTGTCCTTGCTTTATACATGCTAAATTTTTGTAGGGGTCTRTGCTGCATTTTCTTATGCAGCTGTTGTGTCTCTTCTAGAGACAGCTGCCTTACAGTGGTGAGCTCAGTGACCTCGTGGGCAATATTGAATTCATAGGCACAGAGAGATTCTTTAGGGGTTGTCATGCCTTCTCTGCGCTTACACTGACATCTCTTTCCATGTTCCTTAGTACACCTCTTCCATCTCTCCTCAGCCCACTCACATCCCTGATGCACCCCATGCTCAATCCCTTGCCAGCAGGCAGTATCCTCAGCCCATTCCTGAGTATGGGAAGTGCCCACGGCTTGCTGTCTAGCCAAGCAAGAAACACYGTGGTTTGCAGCAGGCTTGCAGCTGTGCACGTGCTGACTGCCTGGCTGTGATGCTGGGAATCCAGCTGGCTGCTGCCTCCAGGGAGCTGAGCAAGCCAAACAAAACAGCCAGGGATCAAACCCCCCTTGCCTTTTCCCYGAGCTGGGAGTTCTCCTCACTAGCTGAACGCTGATTTTGCAAAACTGAAAGGAACTTTTTACCCTCGAGACCTCTGTTCTTATGTCAAATGTATTTAAAATTAGTCAGAGGGTTCAAAAGTTGTTGAAGATGAACCGGCTAAGGGAATGAGGCTAAAACATTTCCTGTGTGACGCACTACTAGTATCTTTCTGAGATTTAAAATGAAAAATAAATGTTATCATGACACTCCATTGTCTCATTTTGGGTCACACATAGCTTAAGTGTAAAGAGGGGAGGGAAAGACATCACATGAAGTTTCAGCTGTGACTCACAAGCTTCTGAGCATGAATTGYGGCTGCTAGGGCAGTGTCCTACACACAGGTCCTCCTTATATTGGAGATGATTGTAAAGGAGGTCCCAGGGTTGACACTCACATCAGAGACTGTCAACTGCACCAGAACAGACTTATTCCACCACTACATGGTTTGCATTCAGCAAAAACAGGACAGTGATTCTGCGCTGCATGGCTGAGACCCACTAACCCAAATAAATTGATTCCCTGATGGCCCCCCAGAAACAAGCCTAGTGCTGTATGGTCAGAGCTGCCTGTTTGCTGCTGAGCAGGAACCTTCAYAGCACTGAAATATCACTTTTGGCTGGACAGAGACCATGGGCCAGGGGGCTGCTGCACTCTGCAGSCACTTGGTGGGCAACCAGGCACTGACACAGGCTGTGCAGACCCCTTGAGCTTCATCCCACAGACTGGTTTCCATTCCCTCTCACAGATGAGTCTTCATTTCTAATCAGATTCTGCAGCACTGAGGTCTTCAAGTGGAACTTTTCAACCAGTTGAAAATAATTGATATTCCAAACATGTGGAGCTCTCTTACTATCTAAATGCTGAATGGTTTCCTTTCCATTCCATAAGCAGAAACAGTCAGAAGTAAAAACAACAGAATGACAGCAACTCTGGTTTTTGTTTTCAGATATCTCCTGACCTCTGTAATTTATTTAGTGGCTGCTCTATCCATTCTAAATCAGTTTTTTGCTGATATATCATCAGTGGATATTAGCTAACTTATCAAACTCACACACATGAGGCAATCAATACAACCAACAGAAGTAATGATAAGGTGGTCATGCATCTGTTATTCCAGAATAATAGGTAAAAATAGGAAAAAATCTTATAAAGCCTCCTTACATAGGAATAGGAGATAGAATGTCACAGGCTGTGTCTGCACTGAGGGACCCACCAGTGCTGTCAGCGGTGTGGCTGCCCACCCAAAACAGGGCAAGGTCCATGGTGTTTGCCTTCACCTTGTGTGAAGGAAAGGTGTTTGTGCGATGCCAAGGGAGCTGTGCACTCTGCAGCACCTGCCACATCCCTGGCTGGCTGACAGGCAAGACCCATGGCCTGTGCCATGAAGGGCAGAGCTTTAGCCAGGCCAGACTCACTATTCAATAAGTCCTCATGCAGATCAATCTGTTTGATAGTGATCCAGGATTTTCAGAATGATAAAATCCCATGTATTTGAAACCTCAGTGTCCAGCTTTACTATACTGCCTTTGTTTATAGGCTGAAATATTTCTCAGGAAGACACTGCTCATGTCTGCCCATTTACTTCTAAGGCAATTGCTGACCACTAATTTTTTAATACATGTTTTATACTCCTTGTGCTCAGAAGAGTTGTTCTTCGGGCAATAAGCACATTTTCTAAAACAGCAAAGCCAAGGCAGACCTATCTGCAAGCTGCCACTAACCCAAGTCAAGCTAGTATTTAGTTAAGAGAAGGAACTCAACCCTCAAAACATGGCGCTTTTTTTCCCCTTTGATCTTTTGCTTTCCTCTTATACATGCAACAATAGTTCTCTTGATCTGTAGATATATTAATGTGATTGTTTAGCATCTCTGGACTTCAAAGCACCTGTGACACTTCTGAAATATGATTAAAACCATTTGGAAAAGTACCCACTCGTTCTTACTTGAAAATTAGGATTACTTTTATATAAATATGCAAAAATTTTCGAGGCTCCTTCATACGAAGAGCCAATGGGACTTATACAGGAGTTGTGAGGGGATGAGTTTGGTTTTTTGCATTCGTGCGGAGGCAAACTGATTTTTCCAGACAAGTAATCTAGAGAAACCATTATTTATGCATATTTGAAAATGTGACTGTCTGTGAATATTCATATTTTATYTGCAGCTGATTGAATGTTGAGAATGTTGTCTGATTTATAAATAGGGTACTGTCTCCAAGTCTGCTGCTGCTACAGTTTTATTATGCCTGTGCTCAATGAGAAGTTTTTTTCTCTGTGACTTTCAATGATCCCAGTGAATTATTATAGCATAAAATTGGAGTAAATGAAAACACACAGAACTGCAAATCTGCATTGATTTAGTAGGAAGAGCTGCCAGTCTTTATGACAGCAAGCACAGAATTTATGTTCATGATATTTTAGGAAAGGAATGTTAAGTCTAACAAGTCAGAGCAGTYCAGCAGGTGGAAGAAATTTGGAATTTCTGGGAGTGAAACAGAAGATTGGCTGTTTTGATGGCATTCAAGACCAGGTTTATGGGGCTTTGGGCAACCTTGTTTAGCCCATGGCAGGGCTATTGSAACTGCGTGATCTCTAAGAGCCCTTCCAACCCAAGCCATTCTRTGGTTCTATATAACYCTGGTTTCACATCAAAACCWGTRGAGAAAACCTTTAGTTAACTGAAGGAGTTTCTAAGCATCATCAAGTTTAGAGCTGAAAAAATTGCAGAATTTTGACTAAGTGGGCCAGAGTAAGTCCATTAAACATGTTTTTGCACCTTCTGTGGAACAGAGCGTGGTCTCAGTACTTTTATGCTCACTTATTACTTCCTGGCTTTTATATGGGGTACTGCATACTAACAAGGTTCTGGCAAGACACAGATATATTTTTCATATTATTCAGTACTGATTAGCTGGAAGTTGAGCACAGAGCACTGTGTGCTAACAACCTGGTTTGAAGGCATAAATAAAAGGGCATTCAGTGTGTCTAGTTTGGCCCAGGCAGACTCATGGTTCCTATTACTACCTAATGCCAGTACGAAGAAGTTTTTTGTGGTTGTTTTTTTTTTTTTTTTTGGTTTTGTCACTATTTCTTTCACCATATATTCTGCTTGCACTGAAATTAAAAACACATAAACTGCATGACTTTCTCCAGAACTCCTCTCATCTCCTATAGCTAATTCATAAGGCCCTGTGTATTCATACCTGATAAATAAGGAGTAAAATGAATGCTGTCATTAAAGTTATCTGAAGAGGTTATCTGAGTGGTTCAGAAGTAGATTATCACTTCAGCTTTCAAAAGGTGACTCTTCAGCTTTCATGCTTATTTCCCCTTATTAGGGTTCCAGAAGCTTTAATTTCCACTCAGCCGGGCAAACGGGGATCCCAAGAGAGGATGCTGAACCCTTTCACTTGAAAGAGAGAAGCACTGAGCAGCAGGCTGCAAAGCCCTGTAAGCACACCAGGATGCTCCCAAGTGATTTTGAGAGGGACTGTTGGGTTTGGGCACGTAGGTCAAGTGGCAGCTCTGAGTTAGTGTTTGTACTTACTCAGTGGTTACTTTAAGGGGAAGGGTAAGCCAGTGGCAGATGTGGAACCTCCAGCAGAGGGGAGGAGGTTGGGATGTGGCCAGGCTGTCTARACAGTGGCCCAGCACCTTCCTTTGCTGCACCCACTCTCCGTGATCTCCCATGGGCATCACTGTGAGGCTCATGATGGAGAGAGGCATGGAAAACAGCAGCAATCTGCAGGCACAAGGCTGTTTTAAGGCTGTGGATGCTGATGGACATTGATCCTAAACTATTTGCAGCCTAGGTGCGGATGTAAATTCTGGCTGTAATTATTTATTATCTGGCTGTTAGGTGCACAACTGTTTGGGGTTTTTGCATAAGACGTGTCCAACAGTGGTGCTAGCTACAGACAGACACTTTGTGAAAAAGGCTCCTCTAATAAATAATTCTACAAATATTTTAATTTTAGAAGATGTGAGCTATAAAAAAGACAATAAATGCAAAGATACAATGATAGGTATAGATTTCATCTTTTGCAAATTCTTATTTATCCAGTGTGTAAAGGTGAGAATATAGATCCTGCATTAAACTACTTGYGATTCTGAATTTTGTGCTGCATACATTACAGGTTTGGCACAGCCTTTAAGAATTTACCAGGTAGAAAATGAAACTCCTTCTACACAAACCTTTAATGGCTATTCTGTTTTGAAAATAGCCAGCATAAATTATTTAGTTTGATGTACTACTAAGGCTCTTGCCAGCTCAGTAAGCTATGTGAGTGTTCAAGGAAGTATCTGCAAGCTGCAGTCTCTTTTGGGGAAATACTAGAGAATTTATGAAAACTATATCAACCAGACTTCAATAAAATAATTCCTAATCTATTTACAAGACTGACTTAACTGTCTACAGGGTCTGGCATACCGGTTGAAATATTTTTTAATGTTTAACCTCCTTAATGGTTTTTGAGTGTCATAGTTTAGATGTTTGTAATACCGTAGATAATCTAGAGGGGGGTTTAAAATTGTATTAAGAGAAAATGTTGTAAGTGTTTTGGCTTTGCTAGATTCAAAGTACATGTAAGTCCTACGTGGCACTACGGACAAAATGTTATCTCTTTATAGGGTAAAGTTCTGAAAGTCAAGAGAGAAATTAGTGTTGAATATTGCCATAAGTATATCTGATATAGATGTTTACTGTATGGACAATACATGTTTGATATAGATCTAGTATAGACATTTCCATACAAATGCATCATATTTTAAACTTAATTCTTGTTCTGAGGACATCTTTTTCATGTGGATATGGACTTACAGACTTTTTATWCAGAATATTAATAATATGTCTGTGAGCTATTTTGCAAGCTGCGGGAAAAGAACATTTTTAGTGGTTTAGTGGGATAACATTACAGGTAGTACAAGCTGCGTTAATGAGCAGGAAATATGCCACTTGGTTTCTTTAAGAGGAGAAAGGATTGATGGTGGGATGATAAGCAAAGGCACACAACACCAACACTCTTTTGGTATCTCAGCAGAAATAGCAGGTAAATATCCTTGATATGAGTGACAAATGGTAGCGGAAATAATGTGCAGTAGATCAGAGAATGGAAGAGTGGGATGTTCTATCCTGTAAATTCAACACAGCTTGTAAAACAAGCTTGTGAGAAAACTGAGGTTCAAACAGAGTTGGACTGGATTTTATTTTTTTAACCCTGTGTTCATATGTAAATGTTCAGTATTTTATTATTTTAATTCATAGATAAGTTTATGTTTCTGAGACCTTCCTCTCTCACACAGTATCATGAGACTGAGTATAAATGACAATAATGAAGAAAAGAAAAAAAGGAAATGGGCTTTTTCTAATCTGTTTGCACTAAGAAACAGACCATACTTGGCACACCCTCCCAGTCTACTTTATTTGTGTTTTCTTTCTACTGAGTGTGTAGCCTGTTGTGAAGCCACCTAGAGCTGCATGTCAAAGGCTGAGCAAGAACACGGCATGTGGGCAGCAGTCACATCTGCCATCTCATATCCCAGGTATGGAAAGGTGCATCTGWGCAGCCTTGGGAAACAACACAGCCAGGAGAGAGCTGACAGCAGGACAGCTATTCCAGGAAACCATGCTTTGCAAACGGTGTGGGTTTGTGTCACGCTGCAGATGCAGACTGCTTGTAACCCAGGTAACAGTGGGCGGCTCAGGCCACACTGAGGGGTCTAGAGGCAGCTTGCAGCCCAGGGCTGGAGTAGAGTTTCAGCACAGCTCAGTGATGAAGAAGTCTGACTCAGGGTCACGCTATCAAATCCCCACTTCTGCAATTAACTCATCATGTCACTTAGCTCCTTCCTGTTTCTGCTGCCTTATTGTAAGATAAATATCAGCAGCTTCCATACAATGGCTGCTGAATCAATTCGTGGATTTTTCTAAAGCATTGTAAAGACACATGTAAAATGAAAAGCTGTAGAAGGTGCCAAAAATGAAGGTGCCATACAGCAAGAAGTTCAACAAAGGTAGGTCTTATCTGGGCTGATGACACCCCTGCACAATACTATATATTTAAATTATACTTTTTTTAGGCTGAATCACTGTATGTCCCAGCATGCCCTGAGAAGATCAGCTCACTGGGCACTGCTATAGCCTACGAAGCCTCTTAGATGATGTCCCTGTCATCAGAGACAAATACTTCATAATTGGACTATCTCAAGGAAAAGAAGGAGAATCAAGGCTTACAGAAAAACCTTGCAGTAATGCCAGGTTTGAATTATGTTTGCAAGTGTTCCTGGTGGCCAGAGTCCTCAGTCAGTGCATATTGCTAAGTAAAGGTAAATACAGGTTTGTAAAGGGAACGATAGTCAGAAAATGCCTTGAATTTTATGTTCGCCAGTCTGCAAGCAAATTTTGGATGGAGAATGTGCGCAGTCAGAATCTCCTGCTAAACCTGGTATACAGAGAAGGAAAACCATGAAAATGTTCTTGCTTTTAATCCCAACACTAYGTGTAAGGGGAAAACTAACAGATAATCTCATCTTCACAATGTAAATCCTCTTCTTTAATGATTAAGCTTAGATAGTGAGGGCTGTTCTACTCTTTCAATTTTATTTATTTAAGATTTAAATGAAACCTGTTAATAAGTTACAGACACGTGACTTTTTGGAAGTTAGGAAAGGAGAGATAAAGCACAGAACAGCTTAAGAGATAACCCTGTATCAACTGCTCTTTTTAGAAAGCACAATTTTTTGACCATGTCACAAGGATCTCCATCTTCTAAACTTATGTCTAGCAAGGCACACCCTTGTGCTGACTCTGTGTGTCTCTTAGCACCAGCAGACAGATGGGTTTTGAAGTAGTGCCTCAGCACACTGGTCTTGCCTTTGATCATTATGCTCCCTAGTAAAAGAGAGGTTCAGCAGGAGACATAGGCAAACACATGTTAAGGTTCAGGCAGAAACTTGTGTTGATGACAAAAGCTGGAAGTTGTAGTTATAAGCCCAGTGAATCATAAAAATTGAGAAGGTGCTCATCAGCCCTTCCCTCCTGTTTAACCACACGGCAGTTGAAGGCATGTGGAGCTACAGCAGTTTGGGGTAGACCTCAGTCTTATCTGGCTGGTATTTGCTGGAAAGCAACCCCATCACAGGCTTATTGCATGGGCTGTTTTCCTTTCTTTATCTGCCTAGTTTTACTGGGTGTTGTCAAAGCTGCTGTATTTTGTACCCCACTCTCAGACTGGGAATCTTTTAAGCTTTATAGTATTCTACATATTATCA
>NW_026623255.1:1342741-1352098 GCF_030028575.1 Malurus melanocephalus
TCCTAGAGCAGAATATTTTAGCAGATTGAAGTTTCAAGCTCATGCTGCCCCCAACTCAGATTGTTTCAGTCTGTGAGTTCATGAGTTACAGTGTCCTTCTGCCCTGAACTCACTTGGGAGTTAGGACCGAGTGATGGCTTGTCACAGTAACACTTGATTGCCATCCTGATTTATTAGCAAGGACTGAATCAAACATGATTTATTTCCACCCAGGAACTGAGTGCAGCTACACTCAGTATACATCTGCATTTCATGCCATGCACTGCCTGCTACTCTTGGTGTCACAAGGGTGTCAAATAAAGAATAAAGCCATGGTGCATTTAAGGAGCAAGAAGGCATTCCAGAGCATTGACTCTGTTGGGATAATCAACAGAGAGATCTTTGAGTCTYAACACTGTGCACCCTGATTAGATGTGCCTCTTGGACCTGTAAGTTGTCAACAGCAAGAAAATATTTCAGTACCCTCTAATACTTAGTAGAATTATACTATTACATTCCTTTAAAAAAGTTAATATAAATGTATTAATTTATAAGCAGTTACACATTGTCCTTTTACACTTCAAACATCCCAGCCAATGAYACATCCTAGAAAATAACTATGTATACATATGCATGCCCTTTCATTTAATAGCACTGAATTTTCTTAAGTTGCCTGTTCTCTTCCTGTGCTTTAACACTTGTGTCTCTCCGTCAGCTTGTGGCCCAGCCACACTGACGTTCCTATCACTTGATAAGCTGCTTTTCTGTGCTTCAGATACAAAGGAAACCGAGAGCAAAACCTCACCTACTGGAAGGAGACAGATTGGAGGGTGAGAGAGAGGGAGAGAGCAGTGAATGTGGGGACAGCTGAGGACGGCTTCAGCATGGGAACTGGGGACCCCTGCAGCRTTGGGACCACTGCAGCACACCCTTCGCATCTGCATCAACTGGCCTTGCAAAGGCTGCCACAGAAACTGGCAGTCATGATAGAAAGAGAGCTGCAAGTAGCTGAAGAAAAGGCTTTAATTAAGGATTGCTCCTGCCCTTTCCACTCCTCTGGTCTTTTTTTGTCCCTGCTTTATCAGTTATAACCAGTTAATGTTTCATTTTCTGGTTTTGTTTAACTGAAGCCAAGAAGCACCTTGTAGACAGCAACTGCCAATTAGTTATGATAAAAGCCGAAATTTAGCTTCCAGCTTGCCTGCATTTGGAGGGCTACAGCAGGAGTTAATTCAATTGCTTTCTTATCTTCTGAACTATTCTTGCTGCCTGCATTTGTGGTTGCCAGGTGCTTGTGGGGGTGAGCAGGCCCTGCCTTTCCTCTCCCTCTCYTCCTTCCTCCCCCTGATAAGGACCTGCAGCTAGGGGGAGGGAGGGAGGGAGGGAGGAAGGAAGGAAGGACATACTGACTCTGAGGGAGAAGCAGATTATATAAATCTTTCTGCAAATATATATATATTTCCATAAGGCTAAAATTAATTAACATTAATGGGAACTGTTTGACAATACCCTATCTAAATGTAGTCACCTGTATCTGAGAAGATTCCCCTCATCATCAATAGCTRCTTCAAAGGGATGACTTGTTTCAGACTCCTGGGTTTGAATGAGATGTTTTGTGTCCTGGAAGTCCTTCCTTCTCTCTCCAGGGACTCAGGGGAGGTGCAGACATTGCCAAAATCTGCATTTTGTCAGGTGAATCCTTTTCCTGATTTTGTTGTCTTCATGTTGARTAGAGTCGAGCTACAGCAGGATGAAGGGAAGGCTGTGGATATTAGTCTGTATCCACCCTTGCTGGCTTACTTATGCCTTAGCAGTGTCTCTTAGAAAAAAAGGCAGAAGCACTGGGTGCAGCAGAAATATTACCTTACAGAGGATAGTTAAGGACTCSCACAGCAACAGCTGTCTTAAAAGTAGATGCTGGAAGCTGGACAAAAGAGGACAATGTAGGACTGTGGGTTTTGTGCAGTGGTGCAATCCTGTTCTTCCCTTCCCCAGTTTTTTTCTTTGTTCCCAGATTTGGCATATGAAACTGGGTCAAGGCTCTTAGCCACACATGTTTTTAAAGAACTAGTCACTCTGTGAGCATGACAAAGCATGTTTTAGGGGGCGTTAGGTTTTGGGGTTTATTTACATAATGTAGAAAATTGATTCTATTTGGGATTAAACTGTGTTTTTGCTGTTTCTTGGGAAACAGCACTACAAATCATTCATCTGCTTCTGGGCTGACCTAGATGCAATGGGCTGTTCTCCTTTTCTCTCCGAGGAAGACAGGTGCCACATCACAGAAGAGTGACAAAGTCTTGGGACTACTCTGTTAACAAGGCTGTAGAGAAGTCATCCTTAATGTCCTGCAGTGAGGTGGGGAAATACAGCAYGTGTGACAAGCAGCTCACAGTCCCTTCCCGCTGAAATCAGTGAAGATGACGCACATCTGGGCAGTGTGTGTGCTGCTGCCCTGGCAGGAAATGCTGTTCACCCTGCTTGCTCTCACCCTGCTTGCTCTCGCCCTRCTGGTATCGTTTACGGGTTGTGATGTAAAACAGAGGAAATGGGGAGTGTGAATACCAATCTCACCCTGAAAAGGATCTGGTTTCCTTAGGTACAATTTGTGCTTATCATTCTTGTGCAAAAGTTAGTAGGTCACAGCTGGTTAAACAAACCCTGCCCAATTATAATTTCCTTGCTTACAACAYGGAGTATTTAACCTTTCATTATTCCTTCCCACCCAAACCAAAGGTCTAATTTTTTGCATTCAATCTTACTTTGTTCTTTTTTCAGCATGAAAGAAAAAGGAAAACATTAAAAACCTGTAAAACTCACTTCAAAAAGACCTGAACTTAATCTCCAAGATGAATTTGTCTCTTATTTCAAAATGTACTAAATGCAAATTATACTTCATGTATATGAAGACAAGAAATGGCACATTGTATATAAAAACAGGAAAAGGCATTATTCATGTAATAAATGCTGGTTTTTTTCATGTCTTCTGGCAAAAAAGTGGGCTGACTACTAGTAATTGCACATCACATTTTGAAATAATGATACAGTTTTTTAATGTGTCAGTTGCATTGCCCTGCCTGTCTTCTGTTCCAGCCAGCAAAAGCACATTCCTGGAGAACAGACCCTGAATGCCCTCAGTGAAGCAGCTTATATCCTTGCTTTGTAATTTAGATGCTTTAAGAAAGTTTCCTCCAAATGTCTCTCAAATTCAGTGGGTTTTGAAGGTCAAACCTTTACCTTGTACTCTACACATAATAGCTAAATTAAGTTATATCTAAAACACACTTGCTCCAAATCTGAGAGACAAATCTTATGTTCAAGTAACAGTTTAATTACCAAAAAAAAAAAAAAAAAAAAAAAAAAAAAAAAAAAAAAAAAAAAAAAAAAAAAAAAAAAAAAAAAAAAAAAAAAGTCTTTCTGGGAAATGACAGGCAAGAAGAAGCCTCAAAATACTATATGCTTCTCGCCTCTTGAAATAACTCCTTCCATCCTCGACCACACTCTCTGCTGTCTCAAGATGGGCACATCTCACTTAGCTTGTAAATCATCACTCACACTACCAAAGTGCAGATCCTGTTCAAAACTATTACAGAGAAGGTCAGTATTGTTCTAGGCCCTAAGCCATGCACAGCTTTTCACATGCATTACAATTTAGCATTCAACTGGAGATGGGGAAACAACCATGATGATCACAACCTGCATGCTGTGTGTGCCACTGATGAAGGGTTTGAAGCAGCTACAAAAGGCATGCCAAGGTGAGCACAGCACTGCCCCAACACTGCTCCCTCCACACCTTGCTTCCTGGCATCAGCCACGGGCTGGCCACCTCAACCTCAGCAAATGGCTGCTTTTACTGCTCAGACTAGGTTTATGGTGAAAGCTTAGGGTAAGCATAAAGCTTAAGGGTAAGCTCAAATAAGCCAAGAGCATAAAGCCAAGAGCACCAGGGACACTGAAAGTACAAAAAGAATGCCAAGGGGAGCAGGGCACTGCCCCAAAACTACTCCCTCCACAACTGGATCCTTGGCATCAGCCATGTGATGGCTACCTCAGCCCCAGCCAAAGGCTGCTTTTACTGCTCCCCTTAGGGTTAAGGTTCAAAAAACCACAAAGCCTTGAGCTCCAGGGACACTGCAACTACGAAAACCATGCCAAGGGGAGCACAGCAATGCCCCAACACTGCTCCCTCCATACCTGGATCCTTGGCACCAGTCATGTGCTGGCCACAACAATTGGCAAATGGCTGCTTTCACTGCTCCCCTTAGGGTTAGAGTTAAGCTTACATTTAGACCTAGGGTTTGACACAATGTCTATAGCTCCATGGACGCTGGGACTATAAAGACAGCAGATGCTTCTACATATACTCCTCATGCTCAAAGACCAGAGTAAGCAAAGGCAGGGGCTTGGAGCTCACTTCTCCCAGGTGGCATTAACTGCTAAGCCCAGTCTTAAGCATCAGCAGAAGAAAGATGTGGTGTGTAGGACTGGGAGATGCTCAGGCCAGGGCTCTCCCACAACTGTCCAATTCCACATGGATGCAGAAGCTGTTGCTCATTTCACACATAGAAATTGCACCCCTGACTTCCAGCCCTCCTGAAACCCAGTCCTGCTGTCCCACAGCTGGTCACTCAGCAGAATACATAAATTAGTTAGAGGCAAAGACCATGGGCTCCCAGGACAGAACTGGGTTTCTTCTGCTCTGGTGGTAATGCGTGGGAGATGGCCCTGGGATAYAGCTACCTGGAGACCTAAATAAAGCA
This sequence comes from Malurus melanocephalus, assembly GCF_030028575.1. Taxonomy (NCBI): domain Eukaryota; kingdom Metazoa; phylum Chordata; class Aves; order Passeriformes; family Maluridae; genus Malurus; species Malurus melanocephalus. The sequence continues at coordinate 1,347,481 of NW_026623255.1, forward strand.
AATCTGATATGAACCCTTTACGCACACACACAGATTTTCTGTGATGGATTCAGACTTGTCAATATAAAATGCCTTGGCTATCTAAGGACCCACTGAGCATTGCTTCTTCCCTGACCCGGACAACAGTGTTTTCCAGTGCCTATGTGCACTGATTTCACCCTCACTGTGTCATCTTGCTCTTTCACTTCCTTTCTCGTGATTTCTAGRGACAAGGTTCTTTAAAAGGCAATGTACCATTTGCTACTTCAGAAGAACCTCTCTGATGGCAATCTTCCAATTACCTATTCTAGACTGCTTAAAGTTGRACTAAGTAGGAGAGTTAATAAGAATTCTGCTACAATTTATCTAACAGGCTTCCCAGTCTTCCATTCTTTCAAGTACTGTATTTAACATTGTTTATGGAACRTGAAATACAGGGGTGGGTCACCAGACTGAGAAGAAYGCACTTGGAAAAYAGCATCAGTAAACAGGAYGAACAGACATTGAAAGAGRGGAGAAAACAACTCTATTGAAACASAGAAACAGAAGGTAACCCTTGAGCCTTTAGAGAAAAGCAAAAGTACTTAGCAAATAATAAGCAAAAATAAAGAAATGTAAAAACCAGGAAAAAAAAGGCAAATGAAAGAAGAGAACAGGAGGTAAATCAACGGAGAAGGCAGAGACTTTTGTTATTTTTCATCTTTCCAGTCACTCTGGAATATTCTTGCATCCAAGCTAACCTATCCTTATGGTTCACAAAATTCTTTGTAGAGAGGAATTGTATTCATATTCTCAGTCCTTGACTTCTGCCTCTAATGTTGCTTCCACAGCATCAGAAAAGTTCTCAGAAAGTTAAGTGATATGACCAGATCATGAAGCCTCMGCAAATGTTTTGCATTCCTTTTTGCCATCCTGCAACCAGTTAATACTTGAGTCAAGCCTTTCTGCCAAATTCTGCTGGAAGTCACAGGGAAATGTTTTGCTTCAAAAAGCAGTGTCAAGCTTTTCATGTGATTTTCTTTGCTTAATATCATCTCATGAGATGCTCAGGAAAACAAGACATGCGACAGGCTATTRTGCAATAGCAGCCTTACACCAGTATCGTTCAGAACACGGCACAAAGAAAAGGGGCCTATTTTTTGACTGCAGTGGGTACTCACACACAGCAGAGATGGGGATAAAATTACACAAAACTTATATCCTTTGTTTTATTGCTGCTTTCCTCAAGTGGATCCCTTCAACAGCATCTCTGTTTGGTCACTATGAAAAGTGTGGTTACAGAAATCTGCCTTTCCACTTGTTTTACTTTACAACTTGATCAGCGCATTTGTTTTCCATCACAAACAGTTCGAATTCCTCCCCATTCCTTGATTCAAAACTTTATGTAGTTTCTGGCAGGCTTAGGTGCCTCTTGGAGGTTAGGATTTTTCCTTTTTTTTTTTTTTTTAGTTTCTCTCATGGAATTTTGTCCCATCAGCTGCTAAGGGACAGTAACAACCAGTACTTAAGAGAGAAAAAGATGTTGCCAAGAAGCAGGGGGGAGAAGCTACTGTCTTACCTGAGGGACTTTCTCTTGGGAAGGGCAGAGATACCTCGAGATTTGGGCTGGGGGTCAGGGAGCAACTCCTAGCTATCTCTCACTCTCAGAGGAGTGAGAGAGGATCAGAGTGGAGACGGGCTGTGGGCGCTGTGGGAACAATCCGCCACCACTGCAAAATTCCATCTYCTATTACTGCCTCCTACTGTGAGCGCGGCTCTGCTCCTAATAGCAGCCACTGAACTGAGACTTACAAAACATCTTACCTCACTCAAAAAGACTCCTACCATATATTCAGGTGCTTCAGGGACTTCACGGAAAACCCAGGACCCTGACCACCTCCCCGTTTCTGGAGGCTGTGCCTCCCCGGCTGTGTGCAGCAGCTGCTAAGGAGAAGCCTGGCTGCTGCTGCCCAGCCCCGCTGCTTTCTGCTGCTGCCTTGGGCTTTTCCGCAACATTTTTAACCCAGCACCCCATGTCCACCTGGCCCCCACAGCTCCTGCTAAGGCTGCAGAGGTTCTGGTACATTTTGTTTTTCACTCCCGGGGTGTGCCTGCCTTTGCCGTTCCAGCGGCCGCTCCGAGGTTCCGCCATCACCGCGTGAGGGAGACGCGGCCGCACCCGCGGCACAGCGCCCCCTGGCGGGCGGGGGAACCCTCGCACCCCGAGCCCCCGCGCCCCCTGGCGGCCGTGACCGTAACTGCAGCAGAGGGGGCGCGGGGACAGCCCAGGGCCGGGGACACGGGGTTTGGGGTTTGGTGGTTGGTGCTGCCCTTGTTGGTGTTTGTTTGTTTGCGCTGAGTAGCTCTTGGTAAGAAAGAGCTGATCCTTYAGTGGTATGTGGGGAGAATTCAAGACCATCTCTACTTTCTTCAGAAGCCTGGAGATACCAACAGGTCCTTAAGGGSCATCTACCTCTAGGGCTTCTCTCGCATCCACTCGGGATTTATGACCCAACACCGCTTCCTTTGCTTCTYACCAGTTGGCCAGGAGCAGGTGAGGGCTCGCCTCAGATCTAGGTCACTTATACTTACAGAGATTTGGTTGCAAAAACTAAGAGGAGTCCAACACAGAAATTGTACAGCCCTAAACAARCGGAGCTGTCTGAGAGAGCAGCTTGCTCTGAGCTAACAAGGACTGACAGTCAGTGTGCATCGCCACAGTACGGCCGTGGCTGTTCCGCAGGACATCCCCCGGGAGAAACTGCATCCCACCAGCTCCACACGYGCAACTTTTCGGGCTGCAGCCCTCCAGCTGCACAGGCACAGCTGGGGAGGAAGAAAAGAACTCTGAAGGTCTGCTGTCAGAGCTTCACCGGTAACAGCAAACCTCAGATAAATGTCAGCATGATGGATTTTKTGTTACAAACACAAATGGGTTTCAAGTTCTTAGCACCATGGTTCTAAAATACATATGCCCGTGCATGAAAATTTTCTAGCTCTAGCACACTAGAAAAATGCTAGGTATAGGTTCATTATCAATAAAAATGCTCTGTTCTGTCTGAAGAAAGATCAGATGTGATGCAAATGGTAAAAAGGGCTTTTGGACAGAAAAAGGGGAGATTTTTTTTTCACTTCCATTCTTTAAAAAACAAAGATACAAAAGAAGATAGGAAAAAAGACAGATAGGAAAAAAATATAGGAAAAAAATAGGAAAAAAGATAGGAAAAAAGATAGGAAAAAAGATGGTTCTAGTTTGCTTTTCTCTTGCATCATATAATCATCTTTATGTCTTTGGAGGCTACCCTCTCACTGTATTTGTGTGTTGCAATTTATATTAATTACATTTTTCATAGTGACTGGAAAAAACATCCACCATCCATTAGGAAGGTCCTCCAAGGAAAATGCGCATGTGGCTAAAAAAACAGAGATGACTGTAAATAAGAAAAACATCCAATTAGTTATGAGAATGCCACCTAATACGATGAGAAAAAGGCAACTCAGAGGCCACATGATATTTGATATGTGGTACACACTGCTCTGACTTGGAAAGTAGGCCATGTATGAGAAAAGAGAGAAGCGTCTGTTATCAATCATTGGAAAAAGCTCCAATAAGATTAATTCCAGAATACATTTCATACCAAGATGCTGGACTACTTCTGCCTCCATGGAATAGCTCCCATGTCTTTACCCAGCTGTTGTCAATCATTTATTGTTGCTCCTACCTCARAGGCATCAGGACATCTTACTCGTCAAAGCCATCCAGATCTTGCATGCCAGTATAAACCCTGTTTCTCAGTTACGCTAAGTAGATACTATGTGTCACTGTCACCTAAATCAAGGCAGAAAATTGCATTTCTATTAATCATTGCTTGGGAAAGGCATTACTAGAAGTGAAACCATAGCATCTAACATTGGATAATTAGCAGGATGGTATTAAAATGAAGAAACATGAAGTCAGAATGATTATTTAAAGCTGCCTATACCTTGGAACATGCTAATATTGTCAGCAAGACTCATCTTTACTTTCCTTAGCAAGACACCAGCTTTTTTTGCCTGTGTCATTCAAGGTGCCCCTTAAGCACACAGGTATGTAATTTGGCATTGTGTAGTTCCACATGATGCTATATCTATATGCTATATCTATGCTRTATATATGGAGAAAACCACTCCACCTAAATATCTTGCACACAACCACGTTGATCMATCAAAACTGCTGCCAGGTGATAAGAGAGCTCAGAAGGGTAATAACCCGAAACTGAAAGTTGGTACAATTGCCAACGTCTATCATGCAGAATAATTCCATTTTGGTGACCTCAGTGTGATCACATTCTGTCTCACATTTGTATTATTCACTTCTGTAGAGAGTGCTTTCTAGARCTCCAGGTGGAGAATCAAGTTAATAGGCTGTTATGGGGATTTTTTAAATTAGCTATTAGTGGTTAGGTTCTTTGCCCCATGGTAGGGAAGGAGTAAGAAGYGCAGAGGACATTGTTCTCCAAGGAGCTCAAGGCAAGTGGAGGAAGGAAGAGAGCCTTTGAGGGTACTCTTTACTCAGCCTGCAGCTTTGAGGATCCAGGAGGTGTGGGATTTGTATCTGTGGAGCAAATGTGTTCTGAATCACAGAGTTACTCAACAGAGTATGGTGCATGGTGCATCCTGT
>NW_026623255.1:1352143-1455686 GCF_030028575.1 Malurus melanocephalus
AAAAAAAAAAAAAAAAAAAAAAAAAAAAAAAAGGAGTAAGGTGACTTCAGAATTTTCCAAATGGTCTATAACACAATTACCAACACTCTATTGCAACCCAGCATGGTGGCAACTAAGAGGGATAGTGGCAGACCTAATTCAAACAAAAAGAAACAAATATTAGTGACCTAGATACATGTGTGAAAGTGCCTCTGACTCGGGACATTTACAGCAAAGCAGACATCTTGAGAGGAATGCTCATGGAGAGAAATGTTCCTGTAGCTAATAGACTAGATAATAATTCAGAAGCTCAACTGCCTCCTATTCCTGATATTAATATAATTTCCTATACAAAGTGGGATAGCAACTAAAGTTTTCTGAAGTTTTCAGAAGTGCTTGTGAAACTTAGGAAAATAAATGGCAGGATTCTTGGAGTTGGAGYCCAGAGACAGGTTTAGCAGGGGCATTCCCCATTTCATGATTTTCGTGAGAGTTGGAATCACAGCAGGGGACATCAGTACCAAACTAAACCATCAAAGTGCTCTTCCAATACAGTTGTACAAGTGCTTCCAGGACCCAGCTGGCTCCTCATGCTTGGATTGCATTGTGCTGTGCAATCCCACACATAAAGCTGCCCTCTACTGCACTCTATGCATCTTGTAAACATCTTRCTCAACCAAGCTTAGACATGACTTCGTCATTTCATTGCAGCCTCTTTGTCACCCTCAATCTTCCTCTACTTCTTTCTCATGCTTTTCTAAAAAAGAGTCCCTGTTTGACCAGCTCTTGCAATATAAGAAGCAATCTAAAGTGCAACGTTTTCTGTAGATATGCATCCTCCTTTGAAAAGCAGCTCTAAGGCAAGGATCTTGTTCTTCTGTTTTTATCAAACACCACAAAGTGCTTTTAAAAGTGAAATGGAGTTTGTATCAGTCACAGGACTAACAAGAAAATTACAAGGACAAATAACAGCTTCTAGGATTGAACTTGGCAGAGAAGTTCAAATGAGGTTAAAAGTGATTTAGTGTCACACTAAGCCCTGGTGTTGAGAAAATGGGAACTAATTGCACTGGCAATAAGGAACAAGAAAGATGAAGCATCTGATACTTGCATTTTTTCTTACTTCCTATTAACAYACAATTCCTTATTTGAGGAAAACATTTCCTTCACCAATTGCCTTTACAGCATTTTAAGCAGGAAAAAATAGCAATAAAAGCACTAGGAAGTTTTATCTCCTTGCAAACCTCCAGAAAAATCCTCAGYCCACAGTTACATACAACTCCACTGGATAGCACAAGTGTGGTCATACTGGGTCAGAGCAAAGGTCCATCAGCTCAGAGTCCTGCCTCCCACAGTGATCAAAAGCAGATTCATGAGAAGATTATAAAAATCTCCAGAACAAGCATATGATGATAYTTCCCACTGATGTTCTCACGGCCTCCTCAGGCATTTCCTCAGCCGGAGGTGATTGCTAAATCTTTAATAACCCTTGGTAGATTTGTCTCCCATGGGCCTGTGCAGGCTCCCTCYGAGTCCTATGAACTTTTGCCATCTGCTTCAACCATGCAGCAAGAAATCCCACAGCCTGATTACAGGCTATGTGCAAGAAACACCTTGTTSTTGTTGTTGTTKTTGTTGCTCTTATGTTCAGAAGTGGTTACCTGCTGTTCACCTCTGCTCCTCACACTGGAATAGACRGTGAGCAAACATTCCCTGTTTATTCCCTGCCCTTGACTGACAGTTTTCCCAGCTCCCAGTTGTACMTCTTGTTCTACCCAACAACCTTCACCATTCACATGGCTCCTTTGGGAGCCTTTCTGAGTTCTCTTTCCTTCCTCAGGTGGGGACCACAACTGTGTAGACTCGTCAACAAGATTTATCCAGTGGTGTGGTAGTGTTATTTTTTTTATTTTTACCTAAAGGGAATCAATTTGCTTTTCTTCTTTTTGCCATTGAGCTGAAATTTTGACAGAATTTGTCATATGTTGTAATTGCAGAATTTGTTAAATCTGTTGTAATTCTGAGATTTTGTTATTGCWTGGTCAATGCATTGACATGTAATGGTCAAGTCAGAAGCTGTAATTTTACACATTGGGATTGGTTTCTTTCCCCCAGGTGCATCATTTTACCAACACTGAACTGTTTTTGCTTCATTTTAAAAAAGTTCAGCTTTTTGAAGGATGCCTTCTTGCCTTAATAATGTGTTTAATCCTGCTGTTTAGCAATGCCAGCAATGTCTCMCCCTTTCTTAAGGCTCTCTTCCCTGTGGTATGCATTTCTTGAATGCTTCCAATATGTCCCCAAAGGGTCTCCATGCCATCTGCAAGGATTTAWCTCCTCCAGGCTAAGCCTTCTGATTTTGTTTTTTGAGTAAGTATTCTCCTTTCTATGTAGTCTCTTATTTTGAAGTTGGTGTGAGTAGCTAAGTGTTTTACCTGCTTATTAAGCATATTTTTGATAGAGGAGAATACAAAATTGAACATAGATCCCACAGAAAAACAAAAATATTAGCTCCTAAATCAACCTCTAGCAGTCACCAACACCCCTGATGTAGTAAACTATGGATCAGAACATAGAGGTGATATAATGCTCAGGTAGTAGGAYAGCTGTACTCAGACATGATATGTTGAGATCCCTCACTGAAGCATGTAAGGACTTTCAGCACCTTTAGTTAAATAAAATTAACACTTTTAAGTGAAAGTGTCTGCACTTACAAGGCACATATCATGATCTTGGAACAGACACCATGGACAAAATTTAAATTAATCTTTCCTACATTTTTTTCTTTCTTTGTGAACAATTGGAAAAAGCACCTCTTTATAAAAAAAACCATGTCAGTCCCATCCCCAACAAGTTATCATTCCTACCATAATCGATGCCTGATTGCTGCATCAAACTGTGGAAAGACCACCTCTCTGTGAATGGCTAACAACTGGGATACTCTGCTGAGATCCAGTGGATTCTGGAAGCTGTAATAATTTTCTRTATGTCTTGAAGTTCATTCCTTGAAGTTTCAAGAAGATTAAGTTTATCAGGTAAGGTGTCAGAAACTGCACATAAAAATACGTCAGTTTTGAAAATCGTTTTCCCTCCAGAGATTTTGTACTTCAGGACTTTCTCAATTTTTCATCCTCCCCTGTGATGCAGAAGAAGAATGTGTTTACAACTCCCTCAACGTTACAAAACCAAGCTTTAAGAATGGAGATTGTGRCAGGTGGAGAATTATGAGGATGTARTAAAGTCAGGGAGGAAAAGGCATAGTAATGGGAAGCTGTGAGCAACTCRAAAGAATGATTCTTTCATTAGTCTTTCCCATTAAAAATTTAATCATTATAAAATGCCAGCAAGCATRGTGGTGTATCCTACTGACTATCCTACTAAGATTAGGTTGAATCATGTCCAGAGATGGCRTTTTGCCTACTCCAATGACCTAAACTAGGTACTGTCTGATTAGGGGTGAGAGGGACAACATTTCTGAGAGCTTTTAAATAAAATACTATTGTAGCTCAGTCCAGCAAGATAGCCAATATTTTCCAGCTGAAGCTCTGAAGTTTTCTGTTTCCTCTAAGCTTAGCAAAAACWTCTCTAAGCAATGGGTCTCTGCAAGTCTTTACCCTTCCAAGAGCAYCTGCTCTTACTCGGTGCTTGTAGGAAGAGTGTGCACAGGGCTTGACGGCTTCCCAAGGCAGCCCTGGCAGAAATGATTTAACTCTGGAGTACCTGTCATAGAAACCCAATGTTCTCTCTGTCAGACTGAARGGCCTGCCATCATTCAGAGAACTTAAATTATCTGATCTGGAGGAGACRGAAATTATTCCTCAGCAGCAGCAACCAAAAAGATCTCCTGGTYATGAGCAATGGAGTAAAACTGGCCGTGCAAAATGTATTAGAGAGCACTGAGGATTCCATCACTATGCATATTTTCTGTTTTAAAAGTATAGTAGCTAGGCACACATTAGATATGTCTGAAATTGAAATACAYTACACATAATATTCCTCCTACATCTGGTTGTGTGGTTTCTCACTGATCAGCGAGCTCAGCCTTTTTGATTGTTTCAAAGCTCATTATGTATGCTAATTTATGAGAGCTTTCTCAGTCATGTACAAATGGAGTTACTGATATGCACTTGATGGCACAATGAGCACACACCACAGAACAGGAAGGGCTTTTTGTTAAAGAAAATAAACCCACTTCAAAAGTCAAACATTCATAAGCACRGTAGTAAAATAAAAGACGTAACAAGTATTTATGATTCACTGACTCCTTTCTTCCTTCCAGAATGAAAATTCAAGAAGATAAATTCAGAACTGATAATAAAAGTCTGACTCATACAAAAGGAAAAATATATAAAGAATAAAATTTGGAGACATTAAAAGACCAAGTAGATATTTCATGTATTTTCACCACTTATTGAAGAATGTATTGTTTTTATCAAATTGTTGTAATAAATTTTTCATTTTATAACAGATGCCAGGACAAAAGAAAAGATGTTCAGGGAAACTTTTTACTCCTGAGTTGTATACGAGCAGCACCAAATGTACAGATATATGAACAGGGGCATTTACTGGTGACAGGAAAACAGTCCAGACATGAAGCACTCACAGAGGAGATGGTATGCACAACATGCCATGTTTTGAAATTCCAGCTCATTATATAATGAGAATACTCCAGGGGCTGGAAAGCAAAATGCCAAGAGCACTTCAGTACTTGGGACAGGATTATCTCATGTGACTTTGGCTACTTAATTATCAGACATCAAGTTTAACTGGGCTCCTGCAATCCTAGGCACCTCCAAAAGGGMTTTCATGCCACCCACAGTGAACACATTTTACCTGAAGGTGTCTAKGAATGTCCAGTGAAGGTGTCCAGGGACAGCAGAGGTACCAAACCTGAGATGCCAGCAGTCACACACCACCTCCCTGCTAAATGCTAAAGGAAAGGCAGGCAAATCCCAGTCCTGCAGTAGTTTAACTTGAATAACAAGCCAAAGCTCTTAGGGAAACCCGTACTGTCTCCATGCAGGATGACACACACCTCAGCTGTTTCACCCTTTAGAATGGAGAGGAAATGACAGAATTACTAGAGTAACCTCAGCCTGCCTTTTTAAAATCTTCTGGTAAARAGAAAGTCATCAGAGGCTGACCAGAATGTTTAACAGACACTTGCTAAAGGTGGAAGAGAAATTTTGGACCAGGTTTTCTGTTTCCTGCAGGAACAGATTTCCCAGGCCTGGGGGTGTGTTGCTTTTCTGTGAGATCACAACAGATCTGTGATGCTGTAAACATGCTTTGGAAACACAACAGCTTTTCCCAAGTAAAATGCAGAAGGAAAAAGAAAAGAAGGATGAAATTTCATCTTGACTTTATTCTTCATTTGACATCAATCTCATCTTCGAGAGAGAGATTTTTTTTTTCCTTTCTCACCATAAGGATTTTACTGTCTTTTGCACAAGGTACCATCTGCCTTAAGCACTCAGTATCAGTTACTTATCAATCCTCTATGTCCCTCTCCAGTYTGGGGTCAGAGGCTCTGGAATTAAGACACAAAAGGAGTTTGGGAAATTTCCTGATTGAGCAAGAGCCAGGATATATGAAACCACGTGGTAAAATGCATCAACCATTCCTAGGCTTAGGTGGGGAACTCTGAGAGCAGCCTGCAGGSAAGACAAAGGCACAAATAAAACTTTTCAGATGACACCCACCTAAGTAGCAAATAATTTTGCTTCTTGGGCCACAGCTGCTCCAAGAGACGAAATAAAACCTTGCTGGAATGGCGCTGGGGATCCCAGAACAAGGTCAGCCTGGGTTTTGCTGAGGCTCAGGGTATCACTCCCACCTGTCACCGTTCCATCTAGTGTCACTGCTTCTGATTAAGGAACTGCTTCCCCAGTGTCTCTTACAACTGCTTTCTTCAGAGTTTACATCTTCTCAAACAGACAGACATGGTCAGACAGCCCCTTCCCTCAGCTCCTGCAATTCCAGGGCCCAGGTACCTCGTACTTCCTGTTTCTGATACTATATATTTCTACAGAAAAAAAGAGTCAAGAGGTCAAAATGGGCCTAACCCAATGCTTCTGTGTGCACAGGGACTGGGACAATACTAAAAAAAAATCTGGTGGGCTGCGGAATAATTGCAAAAATAGGAAATATTTAGATGGGTAGGTTTTGGTTTACTCATATTTCATATTTAACCTAAGGGTTCCATRATTTCTTTWTACTTTCAATTCTACCTCAAAACTAAGATAACCAAAGCTTTGTCATCTGTGGCAGGGAATCTGTACCTGGAGCTCTATGCTTTGTGGGTTTTTTGACCCTAACCCTAAGCATRACCCTAAGCCTAAAAGGAGCAGTAAAAGCAGCCTTTTGCTGAGGTGGCCAGAACATGGCTGGTGCCAAGGATCCAGGTGTGGAGGGAGCAATGTTGGGGCAGTTCTGTTCTCTTTCACAGCATGCAATCTGCTAAACGTACTGGATCCAAAAATCTTGCTGGTTTCCTCCTCCAAATCCCCACCCATGCCTCTCCATAGATAAGAGCTCTCTAATTCCCTCTCTGGAGCTCTAAGCTGACCTTTGTGTCATGCCATCAAATTTTTAAAACTCTGCATGACTAAAACAATAAATCTAGTGAGGTATATATCTTGCTAATGGCTCCTCTGTTTCTAAGAGTACAGGGAGTGTCTGCCTTGGCACTTGGCACTCAGAAGCACTTAGCAAATCCAGGATACCARTGAGAGCAAGGATAGGAGGTGGAAGAAGCTTCTTGGTCTTTTTGATTAACACTGATAGACAAGTTCTTACCCGTGACCAAATTTTGCTGTTTTATATGCTTGAGCCCTTGGTTTCTTCCCCTTGGTTTTAGTTTTGTGTGATTATAAACTTGGAGAGGCTGAAGTATGTGGTAAGGCAGGACCAGYGAAGAAGAGACGGTCCTATCACACTTGTAGGTCGAGTGGGGCTGATGMGGTGAGCTGGGAATGGGCAGGGGAAGAAAAAGGAAAGTCAAGGCCCAAGGTCAGTGAATAAACACAGTAATTTTGAGAGAGAATGTGTGAAATATCCACCTCAGTGATCCTACTGCAGATACCCCCTGCCTGGGGATGAAGGTCTGGCAGATATGGGTGACCCCAGAGGCTCTGCAATGTCACCTCTGTCACATGGACCCAGGTTTGGTCTTGGGAGAGCCCAGTGCAACAGGGGAATCTGCCCCAGTCCAGAGTGTTCGTGGCACAGCACTAGGCATATGGCCACCCACAAATAATATTAACCTTATTCTATTGGAAAAATCTGTATTTTAGAGAAGAATGGCAAGAGAATTTCTTTAGTCTGCTACTTTTTGCTAGAAAGTTGCTTTATAAACAGCATAGAGATTTAGTAAAAGCTAAGTATTAAACTTGATTCCAGCTTCAAAAGCTTCTGGAAAGCCCCAAAATCCACATGATCCATGATGTGCCGCAGAAAATTAATCAGGGGATGACTTTAGTGACATCTGAAGGAGCCAGACAAGAACAGTTCTCCCCACTGGTAAGAAGAATTAAGATACCCTCTCTGGTGAATATGGGAGCTCAGTTCTTGAGTGGGAAAAGCAGCCTTGATGCATAAAGGCAGCAAAGCCTTGTCCTGTGTGTGGGTGCATTTGCTCTCAGCTCCCCACTGGAGTTTGCAGGCTGGCTGAAATGGACCGATAGGAAATTGCTTCTCTACTCCTCTGTGGAGTGTTAATATTTTAGGCCTAGCAGAGCAATTTAAATGTCAGAATTTTTAGTATTTTAGGTATGTTATGTTGGTACAGTTACTGCATGGATGTGGGCAATTTGAGTATTCATGGACACAAATAGTAAAACAAAGAAAAAGAGGAAATAAAAGGTAAGAGAAATGTGCCCTACTGCCACAGATTGTGGTTGCAGGAAACAATAATTAGTGTACATAAATACTCAGTTCCAACAAAAGCCATATTCTTTTCTCAATATTTACAGAGAGCTCCAATACACAACTGTGGGCCAGGTCATTATTGACAGAGCTGGTCTGTAATGAAATTGCGTTTTGGCTTTGATACCAGAATGAATTTGATATTGCTGCTCAACACAGGCTTTGCAATCTGTTTGCAATGACATTTACTTTTTGCTGTAAACATTTTAGGAAAGCTGAGAAGCACTAAGCTATAAAGCACACCCAGTGTCAAATCTCAGAGATTACTGAAGGATCAATATTTTGTGATAGTGATACCCACTGATGTGTGGTTTTATTCTGTTTTTATTTGTTTTCTCCCTCTGTGCCTGCAGAGCTCTGGAAACACAGGGTAAAGCAAGAAAATTTCTCATTCGTACACTCACAGATAGTTGAAACAGTTGTTCAAAGGCTGATGGATAATCATCAAGAATCAGATGCAGAGGTACACACTGCATTTCTAGCTAAGCAACAGCTAAACCATGTTTACGGCTTTATTTCTTAAAGCTCTTGTCAATCAGTGACCTAAAAGAGAAACACATTTCTTAAGCTTATGAGCTTAGATGTAGATTATGTTGGTTTGTAATAGCAGCATTGGCAGCAAACTTGTGCAGTGCCCAGCTGCCTTCTGGCAGGTTTATTTCAGCTCTCAGGACTGTAATAATGTGAAGATGAGTTAGGGCTGGAGACTTATATGCAACCGCAATGCAGGATTGCTGGAATCAGTATTGGGAAGCCTTCTTCCTGAGTCACTGCTAAATCAGGGGTCAGTCACGATGTTGGGAAGCAGACCTAGTTTCTTTCAGGGAAATTAAAAAAAAAAAAAAAAAAAAAAAAAAAAGAAAGAAAGAAAAAAGAAAATATGACTAATTCTGGTCAAAAAAACACAAACCACGTTTTTCTGTGAGAGAAAGGGTGTTGGGACCAAAATGCAATCCCAACAGTTTCTGTGCTGATGATTTAATTTTCTCTGAAAATTCTCTTTTAGCTTCAGACGGAAAAAAAAATTATATAGTTGCAGCTAGACCCAGTCAAAAAAATGACAAATCTGTTTTCCATTAGTTCAGTGAAATTGTAGGTTGGGCACAAACTTTTACATTGAATGATTCGATTTGGCTTCATTTTGGTATTGCAGAAGCACTTTATTTACAATAAAGTGACCATGTTTCATTTTGACGTATGCTATATATAGCAACTCTTGTGACTCAGGCCACCCACAGGGTTTCTTATTYTGTTTTCCTAGGTTATTTTTTAAGAAGTCATTTAAAGTAATTATATATTTACACTGTCTCACTGTATTGGGCTGTGACATCACAGGCAGAGAGTGCAGCAACTTTGAGCCCTACTCCATCTTTTATGAAATATTCTTCAGCAGCAACAGCCTTTACTTTGCCAAAAAGAACAAGCATGCTCAGAGCATTGATTTTACTCTCTGAGAACAGGGGAAGGTGGCTTCTCTGGGTGGGAGGCAGTTGCTAAGTGAAAAATGAAGCCAAGCYGTCTGGCTGGGAAGCTGCTGAAGGGGAGCTGGGCTGCACAAGCACAGTCRCTGTGCATCTTTGTGCTTTGCTTCAGGAGCTGCACACACCAGAATGGGGTGGCAACCCAAGTGACACAGCTCTGGCACTGGCTGGTGATGGTGTTGTATGGAGTGGTGGCACTTAGTGGTCTCACCTGGGACAGAGTCCCACTGCACAGACACGTGGTGACAGCCTTTGAGAAGGAAGGCACGGACTCTGGGGCTGTTGCTTAGCCATGCCAGAAGGATTGGTGAAACACAGATAACCTGAAGGCGAGGGTAGYGGCCTGCTGCTCAGTGGATGATACACTGGTAACCTTCTAATTTGAACTTCTGCTGCCAAGTGTCTTCCTTCACAAGGCATTTCCCCAGACCGATTCTGTCCTGCGCATTGACTGAGACAGAAAACAAAAGTGGGTCAGGCACTGCAGGGCCAGTACGAGGTGTTCTGCATTATGGCTGCAGAGCCAGCTCCTCTTGAGTTCTGAGCACTTGACTTTGCAGCTTCAGCTCAGTGTTTTAGGATAGCTTCTATGTGTGGGTGGAATTCTGAAAAGCAGTAAACCCAGCCAATAAATCAGAAATGCTATCCTGTGGAATCGTGACATCCATGTAATCCATTAGCTGGCTGGGAGGCRGGCCTCCATCCACACAAACTCCACTGCTACGGGCATGTCAGCTTCTGCAGAAACCTACACTAGGGACAAGGCTGTGTGGGCTTCAAGGATGTTCGCACAACAGTGTTAGAACATGTGCACTTTGAATCTCATTCCTGGGCTCCCATTCTCATCTGGCCTCATCACTGACTACATGATTTCAGTTCTTCTTTGGGCTTCTTCTCAGGGTTTTTTTGCTGCATTTTCTCATGCTTTTTCCTTTTTTTTCCCTCCTATATCCTTTTCTGTACCGTATCTTGTTGGCAACATCCCTTTTTGCCTGATTTCACTGTCCTGTTCCATATGTTTGAGAAGGCTCAAGTGAGAGAGAAAATGAGAAACACATGTGAGGTTTCAGCTGGGTGGAAAGGCAGAGGAGGAGTCAGTTGGACTTCYCTGGAGTCTCTGGGCAGTGGAGTCTCCCCCCACTCCCTTCACTTTGCCATTCCCCCACCACCAAATCCCTGTGTCATCTGTGTTGGACTCACAGCAAGTGGCCCATGGTCACCAGCTGCCTAATGTCACTGAGCTCTGCTTCAACCTCAGAAGAGAGGTCCTGCTCCCAGTTCCACTTCTCACTATCCTAAGGCAATTAACAGAGGCCACTGWAGGTCTGAAGAGCAAGCTCAGATGTTCATTAAAAGCCACAAGAAAGGTTCAGGCATGATCAGCTAAAATGGGATGGCAGGTAGTTGGAAAACTAAAAAATGTCTAAAGAACATACATGAACCCTGTGGACTGTTCTTTTTTTTCCAACAGTCTTAGGAGTCAACAATTTTTTTCTGATTTTACAAAAAAAAAAAAGACCAAAACAAAACATAAATCAGAGGAAAGTTAGTGCTGCTCTGAATAAAGACCACCAGATTTTTAAAGCAGGGCTATAATACATGTATTTCCCCCCAGCATTTATTTTTCAGAAGTCTCTTAGTAATGTTTGCKGCAAGAAAAAAGGAAAACAGAAAATTTCAGCAAGCACCCAATGAAGTTATTAGCATCTACTGCTTAGATCTGTCATGCAGAGGTGCCAGGCAACCTTGAAAGCAGACTGTGCTGTTGGCTGAGCCCACAGTCTGCAATCGTGCCTCTTTCTTATCTGCGTAACATGATATTCTAAGAATGATTTCCAGTTTCCTCCATGGTGTTCATCTGCTTGACAGTGCTGTTCAGTGGTYTGAGAATGACCAAACATTTATGCCTCGCAATGACCTACCTATGTGAAGTTTCAATACTGTCATTTAAATATGTTTAAGTTCTACCACATATTTGTGCTAATTGTGCCCTTTCTGAGGGTAGGTGGATTGTCAAATATCAACAAATGGAGCACACAATTGCTTTTATCATATATTAAATGGGCTGTATGTACAAGCTTATCAGAAAAAGCATATTTGTTCTAGTAAATGCATTACCTCAGAGCYTGCTGAACGAAGCCTGGCCACATTTGTTCCAGCTTTCTCTCTGGAGGCAGGGCACATTATATTATGGGAGGCCAGGCTTGCTGACATAACAGAACCAGGCACAGGATCTTCTAAAATTGGATTTTCTAATCCTGCTCCCCAATCTTTCAGCTCCTCTGTCTTCGGCACACGTTTTATTCTGTCAATTCACATACCTAATAGTGAGGAAATCTTTCTTTCCTGATGACCAGAAACAGACATAAAAAGATTATGTATGAAATTTAGACATTTCACAGAATCACAGAATGGGTAAGGTTGGAAAGAACCACAGTGGGTCATCTGGTCCAGCCTCCCTGCTCAAGCAGTTGCCACTTTCACATGGGTCAAGAACTTCCTACTGTTTCCAGGGAATAAATGTTTCTATTCAACAGTGATAAACAAAATGGATTATTCCATACCATCAATGGATTATYTTCACCAAGCCACTCAGTTAGGAAAATATTCTTGCTCTAATTAAGGTATCACACAGCATACTCAGATCTTTGGATTGTTTACTCCTAGGCTGTGGTATTTGCTCATCCATAGCTTTGCTCATTCACTTTCTCTGCTGCGACAGATTGTGGAGGCATGCTGTGGGATGATTATGGAAATAACTGCTCTCAGAGTCCAGCTGAGTGACTTAGAGGACAAAAATCTTGGTCTCAAAGAGCAGGTTGGAAAGTAAGTATGGGATGAATATGAATCACTAGTGTGGAACCTTTTCGTGACTTGTGTCCATCTAAAACATACAAAATAAGGGGGAGTTCTCAATCARTGTTTCTGTGCTGCTGTATAATTCACCACAAGTGTAGCACTYGAACAAATTGCTGCAGTGTGCCAGGTGGATGATTGTGTGACTCATTTATCTCCTGCTGCTAGAAGCATCTTGTAAAAATGTCTAGTGGAAAAATAATGTACCTTTTCTGAGAGAGGAGATGTATTCTCAATGGAACAGGTACCACATTAGAGAGAGTGATGAAAGCTCTTTTTAGTTACAGCAGAGAAAGTAYTTTGGATATACCTCAGCTTGTAATATTCTTTTAATATTTTTCTTGGAAACTTTATRTCTGCTGCATAATTGTATTGCTCACTCCAACAATGCTTGTGTTTTCAAGTAGTCCACTGATTTGTTTGGGAGTACATATGTTATTACTTTACAAAAACAAGACATCTTAATGTAGTCTATAAAARCTGACCTGATGGGAACCACAGAACAACTACCTGCATCAGATCTGCAGAGTTTGATTTGATGGCACATGAGCCCATTAATGTCAATAGTGACTTGAGGAATTTGCAATTTCTGTTGCAGTCCTAAGAGCGGGTCCAGTTTTCACCAGGGAGCCTGATTTTTCACCATGGGRCTGCTACTTCCATTAAATCCATACACCCGAGGGCTGCCAATAGGTCACCTGCAAATGRCACAATTGAAATTCTCTCACTTTAGGAAGAAGGAGGGAAGGAGGTCTTCCTGATACATCAATTCTAGGAAAATAGTTAAGAAGAAAGGCCATCTSGTTGTAGTAGAGAGACTTTTGAAATCTTCTGAACATGCCTTTCCCATATGTGCACACTTCATCTCTTACAGGCTCTGTTGGTAATTGCAGGGAAAGTCAGATGTCTATAGCCTTAGCACTGAGCAATGGGTGTTTGAAATCTGTGGTGCTGTGAGAAGGGCAGGAGTGGAGAGTATGTTTGATCTGAAGGAAAAGGTTGGCTCTACTGAAAATAATGGTGACTTGAAAGAACATTTGTCTAAAGCAAGGAAATATGTATGTGTGTCAGTAAACAAAGACAAGGATAATACCCTGGTTGAGCTCACTGAAGATAGCTTTAGTTACTGCATTCTGCCTGGGCCATGGGCTGGGTGAAGAGCTGGACATGATCCACTACTAGACTCTGTTAATGGCCACTCCTGCCACAAATCAATCATCTTTGGGTGCTTAAGCTCCAAGGGAAAAAAAATGTTGTGCCCTTAGAACCTGAATAACTGCATGTATTTGAACTGATTTTGGTTCTAAACTTAAAAACTCTGCTTTCAGATTATTCTGAATGAAACGAACACCGTGCTTTCTACACAGGTGAACATCAGAGAGGTTGAACTTGGATCTGAGGAAGTATAGATGTGAACACACAGTCATAATGGCAACATTTTTATGTATTGCCATTGTCTCTTTTCTGGGCAGGGGAAAGAGGCTGTGGTGCTTCAGTGACCCTGAAAAATGTGTTAATGGGAGTTCTATCTTCTTGTTGAGCAACCTGGTCACATAAAAGCCTGAGGACAGAATCTTTTTCACACTAGTGGTTATTTAGAATAAAAAAAAAATTCAACTTTATGTTTTGAAAAAGAGCCCCCAAAACTGATCTTCTGGGAATTATAAACTGAAGCCTGCAAAGTTATTTCCAAGCTGCAACTTCCAAATCAATTCCTTTTATAGTCAAACATATCCCTCCTCAGCAAAGTTCAATTTGTACTGAAATTATGGTAGTCAGCTAGTGAATACAAATGAGATCRAATGGATAATGGCTGAATACTTCTGTCTAAAGCAAATATGTCTGCAGCTCTCTCAAGCAGAGAAGCTTGCAAAGCAGGGCATAACTGCAACGCCATCAGAGTGAGGAGGGCTTTCAACACCCCAAATGTACCTGGGAGATAGGGACACCCAGGAGTAAATGAGGAACCAGTGTAAATGGAAGAGGTCAGTGTGTGAGAAGCTGCAGGGAGAACTCTGTGAACCCTCTTGGAAGGGACAGTGTGCTCATGCAGTGGGCAAGAGGAGTGGGGAGCTCACGGGCAGTGAGGGCTGTGGTTSGAGCAGAGCTGTGGGAACTTGGTGCACACCATGGTCAGGGGTGCTTGCAGGGCGCTTAGGAAGGATCAGCAGGGAAGAAGAGGAACAAGGATTGCATGCATTCCCTGCACAGAGCTTGTGAGTGAGTGTGGAGAGGTGCTGCTGACAGCCCATGAGTCAAGGTCAGAGGAGGGAGGGATGTTAGTGAAGATTAATGACTGCGGTGGGAATCTGTGACAGACTGCCTGCTCAAGGGAGCAAATTGGATGGATCTGTCTACAGACGGAAAGGAAAAGTATTTTTGATTTGAGGTCTTGGTGTTCATCTGGAAATGTACTGGAAGGGGAAAACAGCATTGTGAAAGCTGAGGCGGTTCCTAGACAGCGTTAGTGATAGTATCTTAACAGCAAATGCTAGAGGAGCCAACTGTGTTAAATCCCTACTTCTGCTGCTCACAAACAGGGAAAACCAGGCAGTAAGTCATCTGAGGCTCTACTGACTGTGAAATTATTTCAGAGTCAGGAGAAAGGTTGCAAAATTATGCTGCAGAGCTAGGACTTGGGATTTCAGGAGTGGATTATGACTTATTTAGGGAATTGATAGGCAGAATCCTGGAGAAACTGCCAAGAGAGGAAAAGTGCAGAGGAAAATTGGGTGATTTTAAAATAAAACTGAGATTTCATAATCAGCTACCTTGTTATGAAAGAAGACCAGGGAGTTTAGCAGAAATTTGGCCTTGCTTGCCTTGGAAAGGAACTTCTTGAATCGAAATACAAAAAGGAAGATTGCAAGTAGTAGAAACATGGGCAGGCCACAGAGGTGGAGTATCAGACCCATAGTGGTGAAATTAGGAAAGTCAGAGGCCAGCTGCAGATCCAATTAATGTGGGGCACAAAAGCTAAGGTAAGGACACTGAATGTTAGAGCTTCTCTGCAGAGACACTTCTGCCAGGAGGGCCCTGACCTCCAGCAGTCCTCTGGAACCTCTGTAACAATTTTCAGTGGGAAGTCATAGAATCATGGAATGTTAAGGGGTTGGAAGGGACCTTAAATACCATCTAGTCCCAACCATGCCATGGGCAGGGACACCTCCCACTAAACCATGTGGCTCAGGCTTTACCCAACCTGGCCCTGAACCACCAGGGTTGGGGCATCCACAGCCTCCCTGGGCAAGTCTGGTCTTCTGTGCAAAGAAGAGGAAAACCTGATGACAATATTTTTCATGAATCTACTGATTTTATTTTTATTAAGAACATTGTAATTAGGGTGAACCAAGTGTATGAATGCAGTGTGAACCAGAATCCCCATTTGGTATAATAGTGTTCATCACCATTAAGAGGGCTTCAAACAACAAAACATTTCTTGGTTTTTTTTGGATTAAATTTCTTCAATTTTTCCCATTCACATTTCCTGTTTTCCCAGAGACACAGTAATACAAATTTATTGCCAAAGGCTGCACTGCTTTATACTGCAAAGTTTGAGCATTTGAAAGTTAAAATGAGATCTAAATAGTTGCACGCTTTTACAATTGYATTTACTTCCAAACCATGTTGCTTCCTGGGGAAATAGATCCTTGAGGGKCTACTCTTAGCAAAGTCTTCTGAGAAGGAACAGCTGCAGCTCGTGCAGGATGAAAATACCAGGCTTAGCAAGCTGGTGTGTAAGCTAAAGGTTCTGAATTGTTGGAAGAAAAACACTCAGACAGCACAGCTCTCTGCTAAGCTCAGAGATGCTGAGAAGATGATATTTCCTTACCATTTCGTCTGTTATTATGTCTAAATTTTTGCAAAACTCGTGGTCAAATTGGAGAGGCTYATGGAAAAATGGTGAGCCTATGGGGGCTCTTGACAACTGCAGATTTTAGGTAAAAAATCAATTTTTTTTTCCCCACTGTAATATAGGTATAATTGTGGCTTTCAAATTGGAAGAATGTGAAACAAATCTTTAATGCTTCCTTAAAGCAAGAGTTTAGGGAGTATGTGTAGCCTATAGTATTCCAAATTCTGTCGTTGACTCAGAAGTTATGACATTGTATCAAAATTTACTATTTCATAACTGACCAGAAGGTATGAAAGAGAAGACAGGCAGACATGAAATGAAAATGAACTAGATTGTTGTTTTGGGAAGTGATGGAGTTTGTTTTCTTTCTTTAAATTGGTATTTGCTTAAATTAAGCAGAACACAGCATGAGGTTTATAATTTTAATTAAATAAATACAAGATTAAGGACAAAAWTTACTAAATTAAACTAAAATGAAGATAGATGGAAAGAAAAGTGCCTCACTGCTCTAAATGAAGCTGATTAGAATTGAACAARCAGGTTATTGATTGTTATAGAGGCTAATTAGCTGCACATGTCAAAGGAAAGCAGAATGGATCATATTTGTTAACTTTAAAAGGGTGAAAACAAAATGGGCTTTCTGTGCTTGTTAATTTTAAACCATAATAAAAGGGGATGTGCATGCACTTAGTTCAGCTGTATCAGAGAGATGCTAAATTATCAGAATATTTTACTAAACAGCTTAGTCAAAATCTGATTGAATTACTGCAAATTTGTAGATTTMAATAAGAAATGAGAGCTATCTTCACAGGATTTAAAAGAAAAGTCTGAAATGAAGAAAAATTATTGTGAGAATTTGGCTTTTTTAAAACTAAAAACTAGCTCATCTCACTCTGACAGAACTTCTTTGTGTTTGACTTCTGAATGATCTTGAAGATCTAAGAATTTGTATTTCACTGTCCCTCGTTCCAAGTGCAGAGGATCCTCAACATTGCTTTTTCCAATTCAAATGAGTGGGAAAGGAGAGAGGACTGCTGAATCAGAGCCTGACATAGTAAGGTGTATATATACACACATTTATGTTTGTGTTTAAAAGAAACCAAAAAAAAATCTGCCTGGAAAGAAAACAAGCTTCAGCACACACATTTTTACTTTAGAGACAATGAAGGCATAAACAGATTAGTAGATGGACAAGTCTCTGTAACGCATAAGAAAGATCAAGTTTTGCATTGCTCTGAGCTTATTTGCACACAAAAGCTTGAATTGCTGACATGTAAATGTAATTACAGATGTACAATTGTACCCATAAGAAAGATCATCTTACATTTTCCCCTTTCCACCTCTTGTCCATCTGCTTCCCCACTCTGCTTTAAAAAAGGTCCAGYTTTTCTTAGAAGATAGGAACAATTCAATCCCAGTTTACTCAAAACTCTCTGAGAGATTTACCTTTCCAGAAACCCACTTCTCTATGAAAGAGAGAAAATGMCTGCTCTCGTATTGTTTCTGTTATGTGCTTTCTATTTACAGGAAGCTCTTCAAAGCAAAAAGGACTGAATGCTGCTTCGTTTCAGGGGCAGCTCATGTCTGTAAGAAAAACTCTTGCAAAATCTCAAGCAGACACTGTCGAGCTAAAGAAATGGCTTCATAAACTGGTTTCTGAATTCAACAGTTCCTGAATTCTCCTCTCCATCTCGCTTTGATGAGGAATTTGCCTGCTGTTATTCTAGGAGAGAAATGGATTAAAAACTAACTACATAATACAGTTACTGAAGCTGGATGTGAATTTTATGGCATTGAAACAATGTGTTTGTCTGAGTGCTTTCACCATCACAGGMAGAGAGAACCAGGGAAGAAACTGTAGCATTCTGGAAGAAGTCTGAGTCACTCCAAAATGACATCTACAAGTACTACATCTATGTATGTCATCAACTGTTTTAGTAGCATAAAAGACACAATATTCTGTTCCACAGATTAAAAAAAAAAAAAATTACAGATGTTGAGATTATTAGTCGTCTACCCAATCATTAAATTTCAAAGAAACATACAGGGACATTGTCACTAAAACCAGAAGAAATTCATTACTCTTTTTTGTTTTGGATTGGTTTTGGTTTTTTTTTTTTTCAATCTGAACACTTTTATGGATATATCACTACCCCGACAAGCTGCCTTTCACTTCCACACATGGCTGCACATGCTGATATGGCCCATTCCTCACAGTCAGACTGAAAAGCACACCCTTCACTTGCAATATACTTAATGCCAGGTGACATTACTGTATGGAAAATAAGTGTTGTCAAACCAACCTCATTTCATTCTGCTGATAAAATTACAAGTTAGATAGATAAACATTATGGTAGAGATGTAATGTATATTTGGAAGGGCTGTGTGGGTTAGCTGCACATAAATTTTGTATTTTAAATTTCAGTATTACCATATCAATAAAAATGCTAAATGGACTGAGAGCTAGATCTTTTTTTGACATACAAAAATGTATCATTTTTATTAAATTTAGTTGGTTTCTGATGGATTTCTGCAAGGGTTGGTAGCAGAGCTATCAGTATACATTTTTGTCAGTGGTTTGGAAATAAATATAARATCATAGATTATAAAAATAACCAATGACATATTTGGGGAGGAATGTTAGTCAATTTGATAAGGCACACACAGTGAAGAAYGATGTGGGCAGAGCAGGAGAACAGAATTCCACAGGTAACTCAGTAACTTGGTTATCCCTTGAGAAGCATTTCAATGCCTGCTTAGATGAAGAATGAGAAGAAAGCAGGGCTTGTGCAGATCTGGGTGACTGCATCCCTGGACAGGACAGAATTGAACAGACAGATGACTGATTATGTAGTGTGGTACTGGAAGGGATGGATGCTGCAACCCTTTAGTTTATAAAAAGGAGAACAGTGCAGACATATTAAAAAAAGAAGTTTGTAGCTCAATGTACAACACAGAAATACTGCTGCTGGTTCCACAGTGTACGACCTAAAACAGATGAGAAAAAAATGAGGGAGTACAAAGAGCTGCAAAAATTATTTGAGGGCTGCARTAAATGCTTTCTAGCAGAGGGCTCAGTCTGTTTAGAGTATCTGAAAGCAGAATGACATGACTACAGTCTACAGATAATTATGTTGGGATAGAAGATCAGACATTAAAAGGTACTTAGGAAAAGGTGAAGCTTCAAAGTTGAGGCCAGAAAATTTGAAAAGAAGGAAATTAGAAACAATGTTTCCAACATGTGATTAAGCAATGACAATTTGGCTAATGAAGTATCATAAAGAACAAATGCCTTTTTGGGAAACATGGATTAGCCAAATAAACTTGCTCATTCCAGTACAAGGGAATAGAAGGTAGATGTGTTACTAAAAATCACATGTGGTAGATCAATTGGTGCATTCTGAGCTTATCAATCTATGAAACTCCAGCCTTTGTAAGGTTCAGAGATCTYGCCAGTGAAAAATGTTTGGGCTGTGACTGCTTTAAATTCTGTATGTTCAGATTTTTCAGCAGAGTGGAATTGACTTTGGCTAATAAATAGGTTTTTTCACTGACAAACTGTCAATTTACTTCCAGAAGATTCACTGCATCTATCATCTTTCTAGCAGCAGCTTTTGTTGGTTTTGTTTTCTTTTGGTTTCTGACATCAGCTTCTGGTTCTTTCCTTTCTTCCTTTCTTTCCATTATGATGGTTATTTACCAACAGCAAGCTTCATTCCACAACCCTTGGCTGTACAGAARGGTTTGATCTGATATGGATGACTTGTAATTCCATTGCATTTGATTGAAATACAGATTCTAACATGCAGCCATGCTGTCTCTCTCTACAAAGTGGTGCTTATTTTCCCCCTCTCTTTCCTTTTTTATACGTTGTTTTAAAAACAAGTTTCACATGCAGAACAGAGGCTGGTTCCAGAAAGCAAATTACAGCAGAATAAGGAAATTGGAAGMAACTGAACTTTTTGTTTATTTGCAGTTGAATAAGTTCTCCACATGAATGTTGTTTTGAGGCTTCTCTCTCTAACAAGCAATGATATAAATACAACATTCTGTTCATACCTCACCCTACCCTTCCCTTCTGTTCCCYATTTTCACAACCCAGATTTTATTTTGGGGATTAGGTCTGACTCGGTTTTTTAGATATTAGTGTAATTCAGATTTGTTTAGTGACATTTCATTACCTTCAGAACCAATTAAGACAATGTGGGCTGGGTCTGTCTTCATTCAGAGCTCGCAGGGAAGTGGTCACAGCACCAAACCTGACAGAATTCAAGAAGCATTTGGACAATGCCCTCAGGCACAAGATGTGACTCTTGGGCATGGTCCTGTGCAGAGCCAGAAGTTGAACTCAAGGATACTGATGGGTCACTTCCAACTCTGCATATTTTGTGATTCTATGTCTTTCTGATACTTCTCAGGACCATCCTGTTGAGCCTGGGWCAGTATCTTTAGTATCTTTGCTGTAGAAAGTGAGCAGCACTATCCATACTTTAGAGGTAAACTGCCTAAGAATCTGTGTAAGGTGCTGGTGCAGAGTGAATGTCAGTGTGCAGTGTCAGAACACTGCACTGGGGAGAGTGAGGGTGGTGCAGCTAAAGCAGCAGCTTTTGTGGCTGGGTTTGGTGGCTCTGGAGGATCTGGAAGTGCCCCAGGACTCTGCCATAMTGGCCATTCTCATCACAGGCTAAGCAAAGAGTTTTTGAGCCTCTTTGGGCTCTGCCTCACTGCTGGGGCCATGTTTCCAGGTCYGCAGTGCCTGTGACATTTTCGAGGCAGGGCTTTGACACCAGTGCTGCAGAGCTGACAAACTGCTGTCCTGTCCTTTGTCCTGCCCCTACTGCTGTTTCCCATTGTTTCACACTGTCACACATTACAACACTGTTCCCCAAACTCTGGACTACCAAATGAATGTACTGGGAAGGGAACTGCTTTAATCCAGTTGGACCACAAAAATGGCATTACTYTTCACTAAACTGATGCCATTGTACTGAAGTGATGTATTGAGTCTAAATCTTAGTGCACATTTGCTAATCACTGATTTAGTGTGTCTGAAATCAGATCCACTCTTAAGATTGTCTCCAGGTAAAAGGTGMTGTAGAGCTTTAAGTGCTTCAATTTAAAAACAGTTTTGGCCAAGTAAATACAACCTCTGTGTATAGCACAGCTGGTAGATGAGGCTCTTGGCTGTGAAATGTGCAGTGCTGCTTTTGTAGCATAGCCTGCAGAAAAAAAAATACTGTTTGGAAACCACTTGATTAGACTTTAACTAGATGAATCCGTCTACTGACAATTTTGCTGCCTCAAAAGCCTCCTTACCCTTGCTTTCTCGCTCTACCAAGAAAAAAGCTTTGTAAGTGTATCTCCTCCAAATCAAGCAAAATATATTCTGTCTTCAATCTTTTCAAGCATCAAGGTRAAAGCATGAACTGTTTATTTTCCAGAGTCAGGATGACAAATGCCATTCTGCTGGGAATAATTTCTCAAGCTTCTGGCATGTTTTCTAAACAAAATCATATGAGAGACTTTTACACAGCCAYAGCAGTTGGTGCAGGCACATGAGGCCACTGATTTCATAGGTGTCTATCTGTGATGGGGTTCTGAACTGTTTTGCTTTGTTTAAAAAATAACCCTCCAAGAGATCAGAGATGTCAATAGCTGTATTAGCCTTTGAGRAGAGCAGAATTGAAAAGGGTAACTGCAGTGCACGTTTTTACTGCCACACAACAGCCTCAGCTGCAGCTAGCACCTATGTTGTCATTAACACTAACAAACCTCAAATATAAATTTAGTTAGTAAATTACAGTCTGTGTGAGAGGTGAGGGAAGAGCTGCTGGTATTTTCCACACACTTCTGCCCTGAAAATTGGTGTAGGACTTCGTCTAATTAGGGTCACCTGCAGAGAACAGTGAGGAAAAGGCCTCTTTATTGTTTTTATCTTCCTGTAGCAATGCCTGAAATGCAGATTCCTATGAAACAAWGAGAATATCAATTTGCACCATTCATGCTGTACTTTGCATTCAGAGGGATTAATGATATGTTTAGCAAAACTGTAATTATGGATCATTTCAACCAGAGAGAACTGGCAGCCACTCATTCATGAGTGCACGAGGCAACATCTTTCCCTTCTAATCATGGCCCCTGCTTTGAGGCAGAGCTGTTGGATGTTGAAGTTTTGTTGCTGCCATTAATCCTTTCACCATCCTTTAGATACAAAGTCAGTTAACCCAAGAGTGCAGTTTAAGATGGGAGACAGGCTGATGAACTGCAGAGTCAAGTTTATGATCTGGAAGCTGCAGTTTCCCAGAGGAATGTGACTGCAGRTAAAGACAGGTTGTGAGTTATGTGTCCATGTCTCTGAATCCCCCTTTAACCTTTGAAGGAACAGGCAACTTAAGCCAAATACAAAAGAGGAGAAGACCTGCTCTGTAATGAAAGCATTTAAGCAGAGGAGAAAGACCAAAAACAAACGTTCAGGCAAAGTCAGACAACTCAAAAGTCATATATATGCTTTCTGATACTACAGTCCAACACACCCAGTTAATACTTCAAACCATAACTTGAGCTGTCTTTTGCTTTGCAGGAACATAATGGAAAATAAAAGGGGAGCTGCATTTAGGGGGGAGACAATTGGGAGACAAAGGATCCCAAGTGGTAGGAAATCAGGCTGCAGTAATGGTTCTGTTCTTGGAACAGCCTACTTAGAAATCATGTGGGGCAGTCAAACAACACTGTGCCCTTGTAATTCAATTAGATATATGCCTATGATCGCAGGTGGTTTTAGAGGCTTTCAAAACGGCAGTGAGAGCTTTCTAGCCCTTAATTGAATTAACCTGGAACTTAAAACCTTTTAACAGAAATCCTTCTTCTCAGCTGTTTGTTATGTAACTTTTAAAGGTAATGCTTATGTAATTAATGTAGTCCTAAAAGCTTGATTAGGCATTTCTACTCCTACCTGTCTGAAGTTTCTGCTTTTTTTTCTGCATTATTAAAATCCTACTGTCAGACAAACCCATGAAGAAAAATTGATGGACAATACCTAAATTCCTAGCAAGTTATGTAAACAGAAAAGAACTCCAGTGATCTCTCAAGGTCCATTTCTATGCTATGAAGAGTACAAAGTACTACAGATTTAATTACAGTTTTCTTCTCAAGGAAAATGTTAGCTGTTCCTGCTGCAGGAAACTGAAAAATGCTCATTAGCACACTGCTGAAGACAAAACACAAGTTCTAGGAAAATAAAGAAATGGGAGATATCTTTAATTAATGCACAAGTATACTTGGTTTCTCTGGCTTTAAGTAAATAAAAGTTTAGGAGAAAAGCTGGTGCAAAACTTGCAAGTCATACTGATGCCACTGAGCACAAGGAGAGCAGCTGTGACAGAAAGGAGATTTTTTTTTGTCCCCCCTGCAGTGAATTACTGTTGTTAAAGATGATGCAGAGCAAGAAAAACTGGCTGACGAGCTTGGATCTCTCTATGTTTGACACAGGAGCTCTGTCAAACTATAGACACATAGTCTGAAATGTGTTAAAATTCTGCAATGTATTGTAGCTACCTGTTCACCTGTGACATTTTTATTCCTATGTCTAATATTAAATAGATACTGTGCAGTTTTGATTTTTTCCCTTTCAGAAAGGTAGAAGGAAGCTTGCACAGCTGTTGTCCCTCAGTACAAGCAGCATAAGAAGTAATTTTCCAGATAGTAAGTCAATATTAAATAGCTTTTTTTTTAAAGCATTAGCACTAGTATTTCTGATAAGGCAATCCAGACTTGCATCATGTAAAGTTTTATCTTTTCTGTTAAATGATTGCATCTGCCATTGACCTGACTTCAGACCTCTAGTTCTTGGCCATATCTATTGTATAGGGRTGGCACCTCTTACTTGGAATAGCTGTGTTGTGACTGTAAAGGCAAAGGTTTTTGAAACAGATTGTATCATCTTCTGGAATTGCCCAGGCAGACTAAGRCTTCAGCCAGTTTGTAAGAATAACCTACAGAGTAGCAGTCTGAGCAAGGTCCTTTAGGGTCTTCTCCAGTCCTTCTCCTTACATTTTCACATCTTCCTCTTCTTCCCTCTCCAGTGCCCTAGGTTCTGTCCTGTCTCAGCAGTGCAGAACAGTTGCTGCATTGCTTTCCTGTTCATGCAATGTTTGCACAGGCAGCCCTATCAAGCCCTGCTGCAGAATGTGTAGGCACCTGATACAGCCGGCCAGACTGGGTGGGTGTGTGCCCTGGACAGCTGCCAGCTGCTCTCCTGCTGTTTCAGCAGAAGGCCAGAGCCCCTTGGACATGCACCCTAAAATAATGCCAGAAATCACAGCTAACACCTTGGATCACATCTGAGAAGGAAGAGCAACTTGTCTCAACATATTAAGCACAGGATTACAGCTACACAGCAAAAACACCCCCATCTTTTTAGCTATAGTGGGAGATGCTGACATTGTATCACTTCTTCACCCTATCACATCACACTGAACACAGGCATTAATCAGGGCTAAATCACATCAAAGCTCATAGCAAGCAAAGCCTTTGAATCAGTGGGGATTTTTCTTAGTAGTTGAAGGGCTAGCATTAMGTGGGGACATCTCTGCTTTTCAGAAATTAAACTGAAGACTGGAATTCACTAGGGAATTTGGTGTCACTGGGAACAGATCTCCACCTTTTAACACCTTTCTGCATCTTTTAGTCTTGGCTTTCAACAGGACCAGAAAAGATGCWGTTGTGGGGAAAATAGACACATATAATAAAGCAGATTTGGGACAGCAGAAATCTTCTGCTTCACTGAGATCTCTCCTGCTGCAGGAATGAATGCTGATATACTCATTACTATGAATTGAAAGGGCATGGGGCAAGCTGCAGAAATTTCAGAAAATGACAGGTTTTATGAGTAGTTGCAACTATCTGCAAAAAATTTATGTTCTACCTTCTGTTGTGATCATCCATGAACTGCTTTTTGCAGATTAAGCAATGTATTCTTCAACTAGTACTATGCTGAGTGCTCACAACTCAGGGTTCATTCTTTCTTTTTTTTTTTTCCTTTCACCCTAACACTTCTCTTACAGTTCAGAAACACCAGCTTTTGCATTTACTTGAGCTCTGTTTTAATTCTGTGTAACTTCTCAGSTTCTGCAGCTCAGGTCAATAGCAACAGACTGTCAGCATTACCAGCAATATGCTCTGAATTTTAACCAAAGAACCAGCAGCRCCAGAGGAGGAAACACTCTAAGGCCAAAGACAGTAAGTAATGATGGCATTGATAATAAGCTGATATGGTTACAGAATGAGCAAATTTTTTGCTAGTTTGCAAGCTGTGATTTGTATACCCACCCTGGCAGGTTTCATGTGGACAGTAAGACAMATCCCTTTGAAGAGTTATCTTTGAGAGCAAGGTGATAGTATGCATTGCTAGTAAATGGGGAGAACAAGTTCCAAAAATTGACTAAGGAAAGGGAGCAGGAAGGAGGTATTTAGTTAGCAATGGTCTAAGAAATAATTCTTTTGAGTACTGTGCCATGACTGGTGACTTTTCGTATGTTACTTATGCTTCCAGGTGCCTAGCAGATGGAAGGAGAGAATGGCAGATAGGGTATTACTACACCTAAATGAAAAGTCTCTGCCTACTGTCCTCACACAGCTACAGCAACAAAAGCTGGTCCAGAAGTAAACCTAAATGTATTTTATAATCATTCCAGGTCATTTTAGAAAATGCCACTGAACTGGCAACCTTGAAGTAAGAGAAGAATAACTCACAAACAAATCAAAGAGAGGCAGTAATACTCCAGTGTACTTGCACATGTACTTCAATGCATCTGGATGCAGCTATCAATACCAGCTCCAGTCACTCAATCTGCTAATCCGTGTAGGTGCAGTGCAGATCCTCCTCCTGAGCAAGAGCAGCACTTCACATCCTCCGTTCATAGACAATGCAGCACAGCACAGAAMGGCAAGGACATCAGTTAAAACTAAAAGGCTTCCTGTGATTGGGGTAACCTTGGAACATGGTGGTGCAAAACACAGCTAAGTGCTTAGGGAAAAACACTGGTRTCTGGTGTTTAATTTGGGTTTTTTTTAAACTGCTTTCCTATTGTAACCCTTGCCTACCACATCCTGCCCAATGCAGTGCTCTCACCCCCAGAGGCTGCTGCCTGTACACCAAACCTTTCATGTCTGTTTAAAGATGACTCATCAAAAGTATTGTCTTGACCTTCCCTAGCACATTCTCTGCTATCGACCTAGAAAGGGGAAGAARTGCAGCTCCTTCCGCAATGCCACACTACCTAGACGAAAACAGAAAAATGTTCCTAAGTTTATCTGCATTTATCTTGCATGGAAAAAACTTGCTYTTATAGCCTAGCCAATAAAGGACTCAAAGTAGCTTTCAGTGMTGTGTCAACTTGTATTGTAGCTTTTGATCAGTGGCAATACTCACCGATGTGCCTTTTGGCATCTCCACATCSCTGGATGCTTTTGAACACAATCAACCACTTAAGTACTATTTTTATAAATAACTAAAAATTCAACTAGAATTAAATTTGGGCAAAGCTTAATTGTATTGCATTGGTAAACACTGATTAAAAGAGCTCAAAGTTGTCTTAGAAATGCTGCAGTATGTAGAGATACAGGATTCCTAGAATAGGGCTGACATCCTTCACCATTAGTGAAGCAAGTTTTATTTCATGCAAGCTTGCTGCTGCATCAAAACAAGTCACTTTATGCTCAGAATGCTGTGGAATCAGTGATCCAACAACTGGAGTCCTTTTAAAGGTATGCAATAAATGAAGAACAAGGTGAGTGATAACTACCAAGGTCAGTTGTCACCAGAGAAGCCATCAAATGTGATTTTAGCACACTCCAGAAACCAAATGCCAATTTGGAAGTAGAGCAATAGCATCAGTATGAAGCACTTATGTGCCACTGCAGCCGCCCCCCAGTAATCACAGCTTCTTGTTAAAATACTGGAGTATTACTCAATATAGCAAAATTCAAAGACTATTTTAGAAAAATCTTTATACCTACAGAAGCTTGTCTTCAAAAAACAGCAGTAACACAAGACTGGTACTATAGAGATAAACAATTGTGCATAGACTTTCAGTGGTGCATTGTAACAAAAACTGAATTTCTTAACTGTGTGCAGCAGATGTATCATTTTCTGGAAGGCATAAAAATTTTARTAACAGCAGGAAGCTCTAGGTTTCCTTCATTCCCATACAGCCTTTCCAGAACTATGATTACATTTTTGCAATTTCTCATATGAGACTGCGTTGTGTCAATACACATTCACACTTGCTACACTACCCACATAAGCATCAGGGTCATGACAGGAAACTGAGGCTTCTTCCCCCACAGCTGGACACCCTCTGCTCTCTTGCTCAAGAGTACTGAAAAATTCCCTGGCATGTGGGGAAACTGGCAGATCAAGCTGCTATGCATCATACTTGAAAAGTCATGGTAGTCTGGTTTAGTTTCCACTGACTGGAAAAGGGGAAATATAACCCCACCTAAAAGAAAGAAAAAAAAAAAAAGAAAAAAAGGAAGACCCAAGGAATTACAAGCTGGTCAGCATCACCTCGGTGCTTGGCAAGAAGATGGAGCAAATCCTCCTGCTGGAATCTGTGCTAAAGCACACACAAAATAAAGAGGCAGTTAGTAACAGCCAACATAGCTTCACTGAGGACAAATTAATGACTAAACCTGGTGGGTTTCCACATGGGGTTATAGCACTGGTGGATGAGGGAAGAGTGACAGACATCACCTACCTTGACCTGTGCAAAGTATTTGACACTGCCCCACACGAAATCCTCGTCTCTAAACTGGAGAGACATGGATTTGGCAGATGGACCATCTGGTGGATAAGAAACTGGATGGATGACCACACTCAGAGCTGTAGTCAATGGCTCAATGTCCAAAAGCAGACCAGTGATGAGTGGTGTCCTCATGGCTCGGTATTGGGACCAGCACTGTTTAACATTTTTGTCAGACACAGGCAGTGGGACCAAAGGCACCCTCGGCAAGTCTCCCAATGACACCAAGCTCTGAGATACAGTGGACACGCTGGAGGGAAGGAATGTCATCCAGAAGGACCTTGGCAAGCTTGAGAGGTGGGACTTTGTGACCCTCATGGAGTTCAACAAGGCCAAGTGCGAGGTCCTGCACCTGGGTCTGGGCAATCCCMCATAAAAATACAGGCTGGGCAGTGAATGGACTGAGAGCAGCCCTGAGGAGAAGGACTTGGAGGTTTTGGCCAATGAGAAGCCCACCATAAGCAGGCAATGTGAAACTCACAGCTCAGAATGACAACTGCGTCCTGGGCTTTATCAAGCAAGGGTGATCAGCGGGTCATGGAAGGTCATTCTCACTCTCCATGCCGCTCTTCTGAAAACCCACCCAGAGTACTGCATCCATCAAATCCACTGGAGTGAGTCTACAGGTTGCCCAGAGCAGCTGTGGATATCCCATCCCYGRAAATGTTAAAGCTCCATCCAACCTTGGAGCAACCCAGTGTAGGTGTCCCTGCCAAGGCAGAGGAGTTGAAACTGGATGATCCTTGAAGTCCCTGCCAGTCACAACCACTCCATGGTTCTAAGAAATCAGAAAATACCTTTTTCATGAAAGTTTTAACAGCCTCTGTTCAAACACAGASGGCAGCCCCTCTTCCACCTGACATCCAGTATTACAGACTTGGCTATTAGAAAGAGGAGTATCAAGYCTCACAGGTTGTCACAAATCTAAAACTTAATACATACCTTGCTCATCTTTGGCTTTAAGTGGAAAACAGAGTAAAGCTAACATGGAAAAACATGACCCAAATGAACATTTTTTTAAGCTTATTCTAGATCTGAATCAGTATTGCTAAATGCAAAGTTAATGCTGCCTTTAGGAGAGCTAGCAACTCTWCAAAACTTCCATTCTTCTTCTTTCCCTCATTATTTCTCAATTCCCATGGGAAACAGCTCATCTCCAGAAAGTCAGAAAGCAGACAGCCCTCTCAGGGATTGCTCACATTAAAGAAAGTTCACAGGTTAAATTCCATTCAACAGATTTTATTCATCAATTTGGTTTTGCGATTACAACTGCTTCAGTTTTCCTCCACTGAAGACAAAATACAAACTTTTACAGCAACACTTGCAGAGAACATTCATAAGGTAACAGCTTGATATTTGCACAAGTTGGCTYCAAGAAAAAGCCAGATAACTTGAAGAGTCACTACGATTCAGTGCCTAAAACTGATTTAGGGGCAAGTACAACTACAGATCTATGAGCTACCTTCCACTTCAAAACACAAGGCCAAGAAAAACTGCAAGTTGTTACTTCAGGTTTTTTTGCTAGTACACAGCACAGATCAGCTGATACTGCCATTTCACAAAGCAGTAAATACTTTCGACAGTGAGGCAGCCAAGCACACGGTGAAGATGTATAACCCGGCCTCCCCTCCCCCCAAACAACTGAAAGGGAAACAATTCAAGCCACAACTCTGAACTGTGGAATTACACCTTGCTAATGAGCAAGGCTAATGAGCAAAAGATGTGTAGTGCAGACCTTCCAGAATGTCACTAAATTGATACAGCACAAACTTGAGTTTTTCAGATAGGCATGTGTACATGCCAGAGATCCTCGGTTTCCTAAAGTCTTGGAAAACAGCAATTGCTGGCATCATGACAAATTTAGTAACTAAGGCAAGGTACCCCTTCTACMCTTTTAAACAAAATTTGAGGCAAACAAGGAAGCAATTTTAAGGCACTTTAAACATTATTTTACTTTGCTTTACCAGCATACTTTATCAGCARCCTAAATCAGGATTAGCAAAGCTCRTGAATAAGCATWTCATCAATATTTTACAGAGCAACTTTTTTGTGGYAATGTTTTCCATGCTATGAAGTGTTCTGTAGTACTTTCCTGCAAGTTTCCCAAGAGAGCCCTTTGAGGCCAAAAATTGTATGCTAGGTATAGTATGCTTTGCTGAGCTAAAGGCAAACTGTCATATTTCAAAAGAGTATTTTGTTCACTTCAAAGCACAGAATACAAGCTCATGGATTTTTTTTTAGTAGATAAATGTAGTAAAATAGTCCTTAGATAGGGAAAGATTTGATTTCACAATAAGGCCAAGGATATACCATCTAACACACATACTCTTGCTGAAAACTGGCTGCTCACTGCTGTTTTCATGAACCTGAGCTGATTGTCTTAGTTTTGTTTAGAAAACCAAAAGCTAATGAACTCAAAGATACAGTACTAGTGAGTAACCTCTGCATTTTGTAGCAATTTGAGTTTTCTATGCAGCACAACAGAAACAATGCCATTCAAACTAGAACACAAGGAARCAATGCTGTACACTTGAGCTGAAGTGCACTGAATTTGCTTCATAATTCAAGTTCCACTGCCATGACTATTATCTGCTATCAATGCTATTTTTGTATTGAGTGCCAAATTCCAGTCAAGTCAGAGCTAGTAAGACAGTACTACAGATTATCCCAAAACTGATGATCAAGGGATATCATCAGAAGCTAMGCATTATGTGCTATATCCACCACCTGATTTTATCTCTATTTCCATTTTTCCTGTGGGTTTATTTTCACAGGTGCTCAAGTCAGTCTGCATTGGGAGACGACGTACCTTTGATACTCAAATCACATGGCTGATCCAGCCAAAGGAAAAAAAAAACCAAAAAAACCCCACCTAAACTATTTGGCTGAATAGATTTCCTTAACCAGTTCACTGCAGGGTAACACAAACCTGAAGCCAGGAAGCAGGGAGGGGAAAGGAAAAAGCTGTAGCCTGCAGTCCCAGGAYTACAGCAATCCTGACTAGGATCGAATCAGCAGATCCTCTGAACAACCCTTAACTGCTCCTTCAGCAAGCAGACATACTGGAGGATAATAAAGAAACAACCCAAAGTCCTGAAATAAATTGCAATTTTGTTTGAGTAACAAAAACATCAGGATTTCCCAAACATCAGTATTTCAAGTATAAATATGAGTTGTTGCCTTTTATACAGGGAGTGAACTGGATTTTATCACTRGTTTTATGGTTGGTCTTTGTAGGCCAGACCAGAAGGTAAACAAGTCAAAGCTTCTGTTTGTAGCTGAACATCACTGTACCATACTACCCACTGTAAAACAAAATCAATAAGGGACAATTATTCTAGGAAACTTTTTTTTAAACTGGAATGCTCAAGTATTCTATATTCCTATGTAAAGCTAATACTTAAAAGTTTTGTCTTTGAGAGAGCTGGGACACACAACCTACTGAAATTTAGTCTTTTAAGGCACTAATATTTATTTMCCCATTAGAAGGATTATCCCTACATCATCCTCATTAATTGCAAATGGCATAGGAATTCTGTTTGGAATGAYGTATTTTATGAGGCAACTTTTATTCTTGTGTAAAAAAAAAAAGGGTTATGTTATTCTGTTGAGATATTATCTAATTCTACATTTTTGTCCATCTTTCTAGCAACACACTGTAAGAGCCATAAGCTGCTATAAATGGCATTTCACTCCCTGAAATCAGTCACCAATAATTCACATCTTGATAAAACTGAAGGGATACTGTATCAGATGTTTAAATTAGCCTTCAGAATAAGTCATCTTAAGATTGTCTACTGGACAGTGTTGCCACTGAATAAGAATCTCTGAACGTCTATGTCTACTGGACAGTGTTGCCACTGAATAAGAATCTCTGAACGTCTACATTTGGCATATCAAGAAAAGTCCCACATCAGCAGCCGCTAAAAGAAAATAAAACAGCCATTAGAACCCATGCAGCATATTGCAAGTAATCCTGTTGAAGAGATTCATATCACCTCTTGCCAAGTATAATGTTGCAAAAATATTCATTTAAAGTCKTCTTTTAGAGATTTAAAGGACATTATAAACTGCTGTCTTCCATGAACAACAGAAAATATTTTGGTTCAGTGAACTACAGGTGTTGGGCTACTAGTCCATTACCAAGAGGCARGTCCTAAAGCGTATGGTAATTTCGGTCTTTAGATCTGCAGAATTTGTACAGAAAGAAAATAACAGCCTGCAGACCCAGAACAAGGACAATTCCACCTATGAAACTCGCAGCATCAAACGTAGATTTGCGTGGACCAGGTACAGGAGCCACAGTAGTATTTGAACCTGTTAAACACCGCAACAGAAAGTGTGTAAGTGCACAATGTTCACAACAGTTTTACAGATTTTCCTGCTTGATTCTTTTAACTAAGATTACTCAAAACATCAGAACACCAGTAAGAAAACAAAATAAACAAAAGCAAAGTCACGCCAGCATCTGTATTTAGATCAGTGGTACTGAAATTCTGATTWAATGTGGTTTGGACAAGGCCAGAGCTATTTATAGACAAACTGCTCTGGACCTCAATACTGAGCAATACCCAGCTGGACTTTACTTGTACTTCAAAAAGCCAAGAYACATTTTCCAGTCACTGCTCTTTGCTCCAGTTTTTTTTTTTTCCTTAAATTCAAAATAAATTGTTACCTTTTATCTACTGTACTTTGCCCAGAATCCACTTCAAAAGCCAGTTGAAGTCACTACAAATACAAGTCTAGAAGTACTAGCCATCTGCTGATGACTAGTTTTGAAGAGCTTTACTTTGTGAGTGCTTTTCATGGAATGGAATATTTAGGACTGACTTGAAAATAAAATACTTCAGCTTATTCCCATTACTGTAGCACAATTTCATTTAATAAACATAAAAAAAGCATCCCATTATTTTACTGCAAAAACAAAACACCACCTCCCAAAGACAGGAGAGTTACCAAGTGTCTTCCAACCACACTTATTAAAATCATCCAACTGATCTCATCTGGCCAACATGCTTCTGACTTATATTATCTCATCAACTAGTTCTGTTCCTCAGGCTACACAACCTTGCTACTTGTATACATCACCTTAACAAAATTAAGTTTTGCTGTAAGGTTAGAAATGACAACAGCACATACACCAACACTACTTTAATGTTGTCACTTTGTGAATCTTTCAAGATAACACTTTTAAAGCAGCACTGATTTCTGAGGATTTTATGCTTTAATTATGGTAGTAGTAACAGTTACCTGCAGAAGTGGGTGTTGTGGTAGCTGAAGTAATGGTAGTTGCAGGTTGAGGAGCGTGAGTAGTTGCATTGGTGACGTTGGCTGTTTGAGAGAAGACAGTATGTACACACTATAAACTTCAACAGCAAAGTCTGTAAGCACTGAGGTTCCTATACAAATGATTTTTCCTGTTTTGCTTTTATAAGGATAAGCTTTGCCCTCATACTGTAACCAACACAATTTACGTGTTGAGCTGCATGGCATTAAGCCAAGTTTCTGCAATAAGGATTATTTTCAAACTTGCACACTATTGTTATCCAAGTATTTCAAGGTTCTCAGACCTGACAGTGATTCTTTGTTCAGACAAAATGACTTTTCTTTCGAGGACTGATACAAATGCTGGTATGAACAAGAATCAAGACTGTTGCTTCAAGACAACTGAGAATCTGCATCAAGGCAAAGGACTCTCATTAAACAGCCCTTAGAATCAGGCAGTATTAATTGTACTAAAAAAGTACTCCATGTAATATCACTAGACAGAAGATACACACTCTGTGAAAGCCAGCACTCAAATAAAATCACCCAAAACAAAACTGTCTCCTAAAAACTTTCATTAAGTCACATTAGCTGTGTCTCTGACCTCTCCCCCACTTCCCTAAAGATTAGTATTATTAAAAATCAATCAGTATTCCACTATGTGCCAGGGACAAGTGTCAACGTGTTTAGGTTTACTMAAAGGTAAACATCACCCTACTGTACAGTTTTATGGTTGCTGTTCTGAACGTAATCAAGTACCAACTGATTACCTTTCAGCTCCTTTCATCAGCAAGAAAGATTATTTTTTAAAGAATTTTTAACAAAAAACACAAACACAAACTCCTAAGAATTCGTGCTTATTGGAAATGATTCATTCAACTAGCACTCAGCCAATTTTTAACAAAGAAAATGCTTCCTGCCAACATAATTAAGAGTTTTCTAAAATCCACTTCTTCCAAACCTTGGAACCATTTATGTATTCCACACACCAGATGTTTAGTAGTCAAGCTACTACACTGAACTACGGAAGAAGGCCCTGTCTTTCATTTTATTCACCAGTTCCTAGCTCCCTGCCCTTCTATATTCTGTGCTATTGTATTACCTATAGGAGTATGAGTTGTGGTGGCAGAACTGGCTGTGGTAGCATTGGAAGATGCTGTGGTAGCATTGGAAGATGCTGTGGTAGCATTGGAAGATGCTGTGGTAGCATTGGAAGATGCTGTGGTCACGGTGGAAGATGCTGTGGTCACGGTGGAAGATGCTGTGGTYGTCTTGGTCGGTGTTACAGTGGGACTGGTAGGTGTGGTTTCATTGTGCTCAGGATCGCTTCTAGGAGAAACTGGAGCTGTAGGAGCCATGAAAAAATAAAGAGTTACATTAGAGAGATTAATGATGGCATTTAACTAAACACCAACCCAATAAAACAACATCAGCAGGCACAGTTCCAGAAATTTCATACAGCACTGAGTTCTACTGTAGTTTTACTTTGAGATTACAAAGTTTTTGAATCCACCATACTAATATCAAAAGTTGCATGAGTAAATATATGAAAAATCTTGTCCCAGGCAGCCCAATCAAGCCAGTGTTCAACTGGCAACTCAAGATTCCTCAAAGCAAACCTGAGTGAGAAGAGCCCTATAGTACAAGCAGAAACTGTGCATGCTTTACACAGGAGAAAATTAGATATATAATACTGCTTCCAAACCTCACTGCAACTGAGACTCAAYCTGAGCAATCAAGTTCAACTATAAATCAGAGTTGATCAGACAACTGAAACAGAATGGAGACAAAACTGATCAAGAATTTCTAAGTTTAGCTAAAGCTTCCTGATCTGAAAGCTGTTGCTGTAGGTGCAATCCACTTCAGCACATATTGTACAAGAAAGACCCCTCACAACCCCAAAAGACAGAACTGTGAAGCCTCCTACAACTTACTGTGTTATCAGAGTTAATCA
Organism: Malurus melanocephalus; assembly: GCF_030028575.1. Taxonomy (NCBI): domain Eukaryota; kingdom Metazoa; phylum Chordata; class Aves; order Passeriformes; family Maluridae; genus Malurus; species Malurus melanocephalus. The sequence continues at coordinate 1,387,262 of NW_026623255.1, forward strand.
CACATAAAACAGCTTATCTAAACTGATACATCAGCAAGCTTCTGCAGAAAAAGCACCATGTCCAGAAGCCTTTAAYACTCAGGGTCATTCAAGTGTGGTTATTTACCTCTTGCACATAATTCAGCATGGTGGGAAATCAGAGTTGACTGTGACCACAATGATTGGCTGGATATATGAGAATCTACATTCTCCTGGCTCCCACTGGCATCTAGGTTGTTGTAGGYCACCTAAAAGGCTGCCTACATTTTTCCCATGTCAATGCTTTAAGGCAGTGTTGAGCCACGACAAGTGAAAGTCAATAAGGTATACATATTTCTCTCCTAYCGACAAAGACCCCCTACTAAGAGTAACAATTAATTTCCTTGAATATGCAGACCTTAAACAACCTGATAATATCACTGAAAGCTTAACAGCAGCAGATTGCAGAAACACTTCTCCTTAGGTACAGAACAGGGCATTGTAATAGCATGCTCTCTTTGGAAAGCACTAAAATATGGTTCTTTCAATACTCCTGATTAGGAGGTGATTGTTAGAAATTTACAAACAATACACAAGTCCAAGTCAAAAGGAATTATTTCTGACTGGCTGTCACCACCACAAKGTAGCCCAAAGCAGCGTGGAAGCTTCATCTCTGTTGATGTGAGCCATCTTCTTTAGTAGCAATGTCAAATTCGTCTAGACAAGATTATTCAGAATTTTAATTTTGTGTTCTAGATCTTAAAACCAGAAAATCCTATTTTGAAGTCCATTTCTTATCAGCTTTCAGAAAAACTAAAATTGGGGGKCTTTCATGAAAGTCGAATTCAAAATCTTATCTAAATCATTCCTATCCTGCAAAACTGTTCTGCAAGCAAGCACAAAAGTCTGAAGTAGATATGCAACTGAGCACATTCCTAGCATGAAGGATTTCTCTTARGCAGTTCCATATCCCAGATCCTGTATTTCAGAACTGCATGAAGACTTGTGCTAGTTAACAATTAAAACTGGAAGGYTCATAAGCTCTTCCTATTTACAGCATCTCAGATGACCTAGCAGGAGACCTTTTTTGTTCAATATGCAGTTTACTGCCTCGAGGACACTGACAAGGTCCTTGGGATATGCTGTATCTAACAAGAAACATTCATTTTAATCTAAGAAACCAAGGCAGTAGCCAGAGACGTGTACACTAAAATACAACAGGCTTCTTGAAACAGCAACAGTAAGCAGTTCACTGAATGCACAATGAAATGGTGTATTTTAGTATCACATATCATACCTTTAAGCAGGAAGCTAAGGGCTTATTTACATACTTGTACATGCTTATGTAAATTGTAGAAAGCATATCAACAAAAGGCCAAAAGACGAAGGACTTCTAAACACAACTGCTTCACATTAAACAACATGAAAGCTGAGTATCTAAACACTTACAGGAACACTGTATTTCAGTTTCACATTTTTCATACTTTGTAGATTTTTCTGCTTCATTGACACACATGCCTTTGTCTGTCAAAAAAGAAGAGACAAGATATATTACAGCAGCTGAAGTCTAAGGTGTTTTGAGACATTGTTCCTAAATACTGATAAGCTGATCATGGGACAAACTAAACACCATCTGCTAGCCAAGATAACATTAATGCCACTTTAATATACAGGATTTCAGTATTATATTAATAATATCATAAGTTTCAGTGTTTTCTTTCATTACRGTTACTCCCCCACTCAACACATATGCAATATTTACAATATATATTATGCGCCATTTTGCTGTACCAGTATAGCTTGGTACCAGTATAGCTGATAAAATCAGTGTTTCTACTATTTTGCAGTGTCCAAGTTAAACATTTTGCACGTCTATGGTAGCATCATGAAAAAAATATCTTACTATTCTACATCCAAGCAAAACTTTGTCCCAGCTTTTCAACTGGTCCTTGACCTTGAAATTGTTGAAAATGTAATTTTTTTGTTCTCTGCCTGCATACCCTTCTCCCTTAAAAAAGTGAGAGATCTCTTGGGTTTTTGCAGGATGTGCCTGTTGGCCCAAYACCACACACAGAATTAGAAAAATAGCTTCTTGAAGGGCAAGTTGAATCCAAAATTGATTTTATTAGTTCCAATGCATCCTAGCCTTCATCTACAACCTTTCTTGATCATCTACAATCAAGTGCTACAAAAATCATTAGTGCAGTCAACCCATTCTTTCATTCAGTTTCTACCTCAAGTAAGAAGTACTAATAATCCACGTGAGGATTGCTTATGTAATCTTTGCATGACTTTGGCAACAGCAACTTCATTTCCWCCAGTACTGAGTACCAGAGGTCACCTAAATGTAATTACATCCCATTCACCTACAATGGGAGTAACAACACTCTGAGAAGAGCTAATGCTTCTTTAGCTCTATCACATTCTCTTCAGTGGTCTGCMATTCTCAGTTTCATGAACACTGCTGTTAACTACTCCTATTTAATTAATTTCTCTCTCTTATTGCATTTCAGTACAGCAGTGGTTGTGACCACCAGATCCATGACAAAATTTCGAAAGGCTGAAGCACAGAGCTGTGTCTGCATGTCAGAATCAACTTGTGACTCCCTAACAGCAAACACAAGCGACTAGTTTGTCCTAAAAACATTATGAACCACCTGGAAATAAAAYAGTTTATCAACAGCACAGATTTAAATTAGAAGCCTTGAAAATCTGGGAGTATTCTGAACATCTTAAATATSTTAAGTTCTCAAGTGAAGACAGATGAATGACAGATGGGAATTGTGTTAATGCTTCATTAGGTTGCAATCAACATCAATGCAGATGAAGCAGGTCTAGCTGGGTGTAAGATTCTGCATGGTGCATCCAATGCAGCAGCAGAGTAAGCAGCTGCGTTCAAGCTGCAGGTTGAGCTCAGTGTGGCAGGACAGGCAAAAGGCTGGGATCTGCAGTCCCTTACGTAACAAAGGATACGGGGACCTGCGGCCCAGCCAGGTGACTGGACACAGACACAAGGCAGGAGCTGATTGTCCTAGATTTTCACCASCAGACTGTGAGGGTATAAAAGTCTATGGATTCCTGTGCTGGGGGTCCTCCACAGAGGCATCAGCTCAAGCTGTTTTGGTATTACTGCACTGTGAATAAACTGCTTTACAGAAGACATCTGAGACTCTGCAATGGGAAACCTGGGGCTGAACTGGTAMGGAAACCTGGTCTGACTGGATTTTAGGGGATGTGAAGGGAGTCAAACTGGGCACTTGTCAGGTCATCCACTGCAAAGGGGTGGCAGTGAGTCTCTGGTGGCGCAAGTGTGACTGCCAGAGTCTCCTGAATGSTCAGACAGGGAAGTTTCCTTAACAATGGCATAGTAAGGACCTGCASGGTGCAGCCCACCTTACCTTCACATTTGATCCATTTGCAGACTACTGAATTTGTCTTATTCTCAATACAGGAAGTGCAATCAGAAAAGTTTCCACAAATGTCTGAAAGGAAAAAAAAAAGCTTATTGATTAAAAGAAAACTCCCACTGTCAAGACCACAGAAACAAATCTTAGATCTGTAGCCTTCCATATGTTTATCTCTCGGGTTAAGGCCACTGAACAGTCCACTGAAGAAACTATGACTGAAAGCTACAACTTATGAACATTTTTGACAAGAAATAAACGCATTTCCCTCCAGATACCACTGATACTCTGAAACCAGACCCCATATGCACACCATGATTTTGCCTTATGCAACCTACCATATACTACTCTAGTGAAGAGACCAAAGTCCACTGAATTAATTTTGCACTTCATTGAAGCTTCAGATGTAAGTGTTTGTTTCCTTTTGATTACATTTTTCCTTTAGGCAATACAGTCAATAAATAACCCTACAGTAGAAAGTGATTGAAACATAGAAATAAAGACAAGAACCTGGAGAAATTAATGTACATGTGCACAAAAAGGAGAGCAGAAATAAAAGTCAATCTGTTTGTATTTTGATCACAACACAAGCTAGCAAACTAACCAGTCCAGCTGCTTCTCTACGTCAATCCCAGTCAAACATTGTTACCTTAAAACCACAATGACAACACATCCACTAATTGGATCAASTAAGATCTTCTCCCAATCTACAGTTTTACCACATTAGTTTTAATTAAGACTTACTCATACAGCGATCACACTCAGCAAACCACATACAACCCACAACTCCTTATGTTGCATGCTCTCCAACACATTTCACATCATATCCACCTACTCCAGGCACCTTGGGGTGACCTTTCACTCCTCTCCATGAAAGAAACACTKCTATCCACAGATCTCTGGCAGTCAGCACACTCATTTACCTCTCAAGTAATAACAACAAATACATGAAATAACTTCAGCATTCTGACAAAATCTAAATTCAGCCTGAATCTACCTGGCCTTTCTCTTGGTTATGGTAGGATCAGGTCAGAAATGCTGGCACTATTTCTTCCATTTCACATAAGAAGATATGAAAAGACCTTTGTGGGTTTGCATCAGTGAGGTGTGCAACAGCTGCCCTGTTCCCTTTGGGAAGGCAGCACTCAAATGCACTTCAAGAGCTGTATGACTGTTCCTTTCTGATAACAGGTTTCAGGAGGAAAMAAAAATAAGGAGGAAACAAAGTCAGTCAATTATTATTCTGGGTATACATCTGAGGAATGATCACAGCAGACATAACACGAATTTCTGACAAATGAACAACCTTCACTTTTGTAGATTCCTAACTGGTACATGGAAAATTCAGCACAGCACATCTGTTAATACAGGAAGACAGTCGGTAGAGCCAACTTATACCAACCAGGTACACTAGGACTTCTAATTTAGTTTCAAACACACATTTCTCAGACTAACATGGGGGAGGAACAGATTTGCAAGAGTAAAKGATCAGGAGATGTTTTTATCAATGAGCTGTTAACTTCAGAATCTGTAGCAGGGTCTRAGACATTTTTCCAATACTACCTCCTGCTATGAAAGGCTCTGTTGGGGTCTTTCAAATGGGACAAGTTCCCCAGCTGTCCCCATCAGCAGACGACTGCTCTTCACTGGAAAAAACAATAAAAGCCTGATACCACKAACTCAGCTTTTCAGCCTAGGCAAGCTGGTGTTTGCTCCCAAGATAAACCCGCTGCAGGGGCTCTCGCGCAAGGTAAATACGGATACTCCCCTTACACTCGAGGAGGAAACCTGAAATCACTAGTGGGGTCTGTCCTGCTGGACCAACAGTGCCCTCTCCCGTTGCAGAGGAGCGGTGTGTTAAGCCCTGTATGAGCGGTGTCGGAGCAACCCCCGGCTCCCTCAGCGTGTCTGTCCCACACCGGCGGGGCAGGGCTGGAGAGAACTCCAGAAGGGCTGGAGCAGCGGTGACCCTCGGCTGCACCACACTGCGACACGCGGCCAGGGAACTCTGAAGCGCCTCCAGGGAAATTTTTGTTTTGTCTTTTTTTTTTTTTTTTTTTCTGTTTCGCGTTTTCGGCCCGGCAAACACTTTGGCAAACAGGCCACGGGGCCCGAGCAGTGGAGAGCTGCGGGCAAACGCCCAGGACGGGTAACGGGACTCACAGCAGGATAAGGAACACGCGGCAGCAGGGACACAACGACACGGCAAAATCAAKGCACCCTGCTCCGAGACCCGTTCCAAGCGTGCAGGAGGCAGGCGCACACACTCCCCTGGCAGCGGCTCCCGGCCACCTGCGGGGTGCCAAGGGGGACCACAGGCCACTTGCAGGGTCATATATCCATACGGGATAACGGGCTCCAGACCGGCACAAGTGGGACAGCGGCCCAAAAGCTCGGCGGGCTGCGGCCACGGCGCCCAGGAAGCGGCGGCGGCCGAGCGAGCGCCGGGCGGGTCCCGGCAGGTCCCGGTGGCTCCGCGGCGCTCCCGACCCGCTGCCCGCGGAGGGTCCGGCAGCAGGCTCGGGGGGAGCGCGGTCAGCCCCGGCGGGGCTCGGTACGCGGAGCCCGCCCCGCTSCCCACAGCGCTGGGCACGGGGCGGGGCTGCCCCGTCAGCAGCTCCCGGAGGAAAGGAGGGGGGGGAGGGCGCGAATCACTCACCGACGACCGCGTTGTCGCCGCTCGTCGCTGCGACCGCGGCCAGCCCGCAGAAGCAGTACGCCAGGGAAACGACGGCAAGGGGGAACGCAAGTGTCCTGAGTGTCCGGCCCATGGTGGCGATGCGGTGAAATGAGGGGGCTGCGGCTCCCGCTCCTGCTCGGCGCTTCCTCCTCTGCCTCAGCCCGCTCGACTCCCGCTGCCGCCGCGCACCCGCCGCGCGCCGCCGCCCCACCCCGCGCCGCGTCACGGGAGCGCCCCGGGCTGGCCCCGCCCCCCGCCCGCAGCGGCGCGGTGGTTCCGCCCAGCTTCCTGCTCTCCCCTATCCGGCGGGTAATGGAACGGTCCGCAGCGCGGGGGCGTGGCGCTGTTCCCCCACGTGACCCCGCCGCTCCCTCAGCACGGAACCTTTCCCGCGCGTCACGCGCCGCCACGTCACCACGGAGATCCCGCCCCCTCCCCGCTGTGTGTCCGCTCATTGGCTGGGATGAGCCCGGGGGCGGGGCCGGGGCGCGCGGTTCCCGTTTCCCGCGGCTTTCCCGTTTCCCGCAGGTTCCCATTTCCCGCGGGCCGGCGATTCGCACGTGGTCGGTTCTGCTCCGTGACTGCCGCGCTGGGCCGGGGGTGTCGCTCCGGGCAGTGCGGAGAGAGACCCTCCCCGGCGGCAGACACCAGCTGCCCTTGGCCCACAGCTGTTGCCCTGTTCCCACGCCCCTCCCCAATTTCTACCGTGACTAAACAGCGAATCGTACTTMATAGTAGTAAGTGAATCGCACGTGAACCGTAAGAGTCTGCGTGCAGCACTTGCACAGTGTGTTCCAGTTGTGCTCCCGGCCGCACTAGTGCCCTCGCAGGTGGAAGCTCCGCACCGGGAGTTGGTCTAGGTCCACGATGACCTGGCAGCAATGCCAGAAGGGAAGCATGGTAAAAATTGTTAAATGTATCTTTCCAGCTGCATGGTAAAGAGCACRTGGAGGAGGCTTCTTGGTCATCCCACCTTTTCATGAGCTTAGTAATGTTAGGTTTGCAGTTCGACTCAATGAAAGGGCTTATCCAACCTAAGCGATTCTGAGAATCAGTAATCCCTTCCTCATCACTGGGAGAATTCCCCCTTATGCCTATCACATTTTCTCTGTCTTTTGTTTTTTCCTAAGGCAGTTTGACTCTATATCATCATCATGGACTCTCTGCAAATAAAAGTTTGTGTCAATCTTCTTCGCCATTGAATGCAATGCCAACAGAATGTTGGGAAACCAAGGTAAACATTAATGCATGCTTGTATTCAAGGAGCGCTAAGCTAGAGCTATAAAGCGAATTTTATTAYGGTCCTGGTCAAAGGACGAATGGAAGAAAAGAGTTATAATCAGGAGAGTTCCTCTGGTTCTCCCAAGTGTGAGCTGGACTTGGGCAATAAAGAGGAAACTGCCAAATAAATCCCTAGCYTAATCTTCCATTTTACTTTGTTTCCTGAAGGTGTTTTATTGCCAAGAGCCAAGAGACCGATAAAGTGCAGAAACTTTAACCAAGCTACCTATCATGATTACTGTGGAGCTACGGAAAGGCCTGTAGGGCTGCTGGTAATACACAGCTTGGGTGCAGAGCTTCCTGACAAGCTTCTGTACTGTCATGCTAGCTGGCACAATGGCTAATGCTTTGCTTTCCTACAAAAAAGCCTTAGAGGAAAAGAAAGGTCAGCAAGGAAAACAACAGCGAGTCAATTTTGTGACTGGATACCTATGTATGAACTGGAACCTTGTAAGAGCTGCATTAAAATGACCAAACATGTTCTGTTGTATGTAAATGTCAGTAACATCAGAATTTAGTTCTGAAAAGTGATAAAGAAACTGAAGTTGCACACTGGCTTTAGTTATCTCTCATTCCCCATTTTTACTGGAGCGTTAGTGTAAAATAATTGAGTTATTTCTACAGTATGATGAAAGTTTGTGACCTTTAAATAAGAAATACTTTTCTCATTCATAATTCAAATACTCTATATGTGTTCAACCTTTGAATAAGCAGCATAAATTGAGGAGCAGCATAAGTAAAAATTGCAGGGAGCATGGAATAAGGGAGTTTTCTATGGATTCCACTCATCCCTCCTGGCTGTACCTTCAGAGATTTTTATGTCCTTCTGGGACAAGGGTCTTCTGCTTGGATCAGGGCTTGATTGACAGGGTCTCATCATGTGGTATKATACCACAGTAGTAATTTGGTATTATTTGAACTCATGTTTTCTTCTTTGCTGCACTTGTGRGTTATAATGTTAAATATATCATCAGTTATCAGTGTTTTATGAGGGATTGCWGTGGCAGTTCTGTTGATGTGCTGGACACATGAAGTGTAATCATTTCTGCCATCTGCATTTCATCAGAAGTGCGTACTAAAAATCTCTTTTGAGAAAGAAAACAGGACAGCTAAATAAAAGATAAGATGCTAAGTGTTTACGTATATGGAAGAAGTGGGAGAAAATGAAGTACATAATAAAATAGATCTAAGACTAGCAGTGAGGGTAAAAACATCTCCACAAGCGAGTGAAAACATGTCTGTCATGTWATCCTGGGGGCTGGTGGGAATCCAGGGAAATGATAAATGTGGTTTGTCTGTTTTTTCTTATAGTCAGCATCTTGGGACTTTGGTGTAGCACAAACTCAGCAGGATCATGGCAGCCTGGGTTGTTGTTGTTGGATTTAAAACACTGCATTCATCACTGGATCCAGTTCTCATAGCACTGTTATATACTTAGTGGTTAGTAAGGCATTTACCTCTGTTTTGAGTCTATAAGGAATTCAAAGCACTGCATTACTGGAAAATTATGTCAAGACCTTGACAAAAATGGGTAAAASCTAAAGGTCTGCAGATGTCCATTTTAGGGAAGCGCATTTTAAACRTAGCAAATGCCCAGGATTTGAAGCAGATTGTGTCATATCAACTGGTGCTTGGCAAGCTGTAATAATGGATTGAAGAGATTCAGTAGGAGCGTACTGCAGTTTGGAATGACAGCAGTAAATGAAAAAAATTATTAGATAAACTGAAGGGAACATATATTTGCTTCATTTTGTAAACCTTGGTTCTCATTTCCATGTTGTGATTTCAAGTGCATGGAAAGAGAAGTGCATGTGAAGTGTAAATATGTGGTGGATGTTTTAGCAGGGAAAATACAGCAGGGAAAATACAGCATCCGAGGAGGTTTTGGGGTATTTTTTACTATTACATAATGATGCATTATTGTATTCTGGTGCCATTCACCAGAATGGTGAATTGTTCAGAAATAATGCATCGACTCCTGTGCCTGCAGCTTTGTAACCTTCGTTYGTCCTTGCCTTGTGAGGCAGATATGGCAGTAAATCCCGTGTAGAGGTGTGTCCAACCCGGGCTGTATCCAGCCCTAAGGCACATGCAGGGTTGTGCCTGCCGTGCCGTGTGACATCTGGGTGTGCATTTAAAGTGCCCGTGTGTCTGTCCCCAGCAGGAATTGTGGGTGAGGACATTGGCAGCTGTACTGTACAAGCTGAGGCGGGCAAGGTGGAGCTGTGCTTGGTACGCACTAATGCTGCGTTACAGGCACTTGCTCAGCCCCACCAGGTGGGGTGGAAAGGCTGCTTTTAACATAAGGAACAAATAAAATCATATAGAGAGCGGTTAGTAATGATACAATAATGTAAAAATATTTTCTTTTCCAGAGATAGTGATATGGGCTGATGCTTTTAGCCTAAGGCAAGCTGAAGAGACATGTCTTAAGAAGAGAAATGGAAGGCAACAGGCAGAGGTAAGATGGAATGGAAGGGATAAACCTTTCACCTGTGCAGCTGCAACCAACCAGAGAATGAGGTCAGGCTGGTTTAGGTGACCAAAGGAAAATAAGGCTAATGTTTAGACGGAGTCCTTGCAACAGCACATCCCTTTACTGCAATTTTAACATGCATTTTTCAGTTGGTGATTGTATAATACAGTGGTGGGTTTTGGCTGTGTTAGGGCAGGAGCATATTTCCGAGAAGTTTAGCTGTGTCCTCAAGGCTGGCTGGCAGATTAAAATGCCTTGGTCAACCTGGGAGTTTTTCAAGTGAAGGAACTTCAGGAGAGTCTCCACAACTTTTTCTCACTAGATGTTTTTGTTCTGAGGCTCTTGCATCTGGCTCCTGCCTGAGATGTAGCATCTGTGGGTTGCATGTGCCTACTCTTGGGTCCCACTCACCTGGCATCCACTTTTGCTGTGCCCTGATGGCATGGAGCAGTGCTTCTTCCCTCAGCAGCTGAGGTACAGGCACAATTGGCCTTTGTTAGCCTGGCCACCCATTACTGCTTCTTAAAATCCTAAACCTTACCAGAATTACATATCAAGATTTCTTTCTGCGAAGTTTGTAAAATCATTCCACCTACTCATTTGCTTTGTGCAACATCTGTATTACATCATTCTGATCCATCTGATATGCTGCATAGTTGATCTTATCAGTAAAGTTCTTTCAAAATGTATCCCTTGGAGTATCTTTTTTTCCTCCCTGGAACTGGTGGCAAGAATTTTTTGTTTGACTGCCAGCTGGGGGTCAAGAGTGAATTAACAAAGGGTATCCCAAGAAATAGAGTATATGATGGRCATAAACAGAGAGTTGTAGCCATGAGAGTCTGAAAAGAAAAGTGAGGCTGGTCTGTAGGAAGGTGAAATGTGTTGGGAAGGTCTGTCTGATACCATGAAAATGGACTTACACCAGAAATCCCAGGGCTTCCCCAGACCTGTGTGGAATAATTACATAGCTGAGGAGCCGCACTAACCATTTCTGCTGGCTTTAGCAGCCCTCCTGGATCAGAGTTAGAAACCCCCTGACCTCAGATTAGATAAACTACCTTATAGTTAATGACTTCATCTTCCAATTTTTGTCTGATCAGTGCTTGCATAAGCAGGGGGAGTGATTGGAGCCTACTGTCTGTGCTTTATTAACACAATGTCCTTGTGCTTTTAACACGTACACCTGTGCAAAGAAAATTTGTGTAAAGTCTCAGGGCTTCTTTCATCACTTTTCATTTAAGGCAGTATCTAAGAGAGTGTTTTGCTGGATTAAGGAGCTCAGCATAAAATTCCAATAAAGCAAAACTTGAAAGATACCAGTTTCTCTTACAGCGGTGACACATTACATAAATAAAACACTGTGTAATCTGGTAAGATAATAGCTTTCTCAGAATGCATGTTGCTGCCAGCTGTTCTTTATAGAAGGGAATTTTTTTATATGGTTGCTGGGAAGGGAACTTCTCCAAAACCAGCAGCTGACACTGAAAGTCTTCACCTCCCCATTTCTAGATTGTCCCTGAATTTCCTGTCTTTGTGGAGACCCCATGGCTTKTCTCTGGACTTGTGTGACCCCGGATGCTTGTGCATGCTATTTCTCTGGCCTGGCACTCTGAGAGGCAGCACTGTATTCCTAGTGACTTGATCAGAGATGTAAGTTATACCAGAAAATGTGTCACAAAACATCATTTTGGGCTGGGGTTAAGATGAATATTCCATTCCAGTTTCATTGTTCATTGCCTTGGACTCCAGCTTGCAGGCAGTGGGGAACCAGGCTAGAAAGACGCACTGTTTCTTTTAGGTGACCTCTTAATACTGGATGAAAGATTTTACCATGTTTATTTCTGCCAGAGTGTCCTGTCATGACCAATGCAAATACAGTAATTATGGCTTGCCTGAGGAATTGTTATGCCTGAAATTCAGAATATTTCCTCGTTGTATCCTCCTCTTCTCCTTATAACCTTTTTCATGTGGTGTGATTTGAGCCAGCTGTCCCCTGCCCAGTTCCTTTGTGTGGCTCTCCTAGATCTCCAGTGTATGACATCCAGCTGTACATCCAGCCATCATCCTTGTCATCAGGTCTGTGACTTTTGGCACAGGATCAGCTTTCTGATGCTCAGTGTGATGAGGCATTTGCCTGCCCTCAGAGTCCCTGACCATTGCCCACTGCCAGAGCATGAGTTYCTGGGCTCTGACATCTGCTCAGGTCAGGTCATTTGGACTCAAATCACATGCTGTGTTCTGCTTTGATCCCCTGTGGAACATTGGAGACACTGGGGTGGCAGCCACAGAGCAGAACTGCCATGGGTGACCAAGCCAACAGCATATAAAAAAATCAATTAATTGGCCTTCTAACATTGTCCTTTATAGCCTGCAGAACTAAAATTGCTTTCCTGACTTTAAACATCTGAATGTAATTTAAAATCCTTGCAAGAAATAAGAGCCACTAACCTCTGTCTCAATACTGAGTATGCAAAACCCCTTATATCCTTTTATAGCAATAGTCTCTGTTACTTACAAAAAGCAATTTGTCAGGAAATGTGGGGTTTTATGAACAAAATATCACAGTCTATTTTAATCTTTGACCCAGAACCATGAAGTGAAAAAAATACTGTCTAGGCAGATTGATCTGGAATCTGAAACAGGAGATTTAATTTMTGTGTAGTAGTCTATGTATAGATTGCAGAATGTGTAGAAAATGGAAGGATTAAATGTATTAAAGACTTCTTAGCTAGCTGCAGMTATACAAAGGTATTTTAGGTTAAATAATTTTTTGTTTTGCAGCATGAGTAAAGAAAAATCGAAATCCCTTGCTAAAATGAACACAATCTCCATACTCAAAGCCTGTGAAGAACACTCTGGGTCTATGMCCTCTTCAGGCCTTCAGTTTTTGCTGATTTGTTTAATTCACTCCCATTTGGCAAATAAACTTAAGRTCGTTGCTTTTCATGAAATCCATGGACCTAAACTTGGACAAAATCAGGTCTCTCCAAATCCTTCCCAGCCTTCCCCATCTCACACTGGTGCTGTTCTGAGGCTTAGCAGCTCACACAGTGAGCAAAGGTCACTCAGTGCAGCACTCTTGGCAGCCCTGGGAATAGCAGTGGCAGAGCTGCACTCTGACACTGTCAGGGTTGCCCTGGCACAGCTGGGCTGGTTTGGCCTCATGGCTGCATCCAGGCTCCACGAGTGAGCACTCTTTCCTTTGAACTTCCAGGGCACTCAGCTATGGCCTCTCTTTCCAGCCTGCATTTTGATCTTCCACGCATGCTGTCTCCTTTGAATGMTTCCCTGCTGTAGCCATCCGTGCCCCAGCTCTGCACAGTGTGGCAGAGAGATCTAGCATGTGAGAAATCACTGGCACTAGCAATCACTGTGGGTTACAGATTTACATCCACACAGAACCTTAACATTAACTGTTTTGCAGTAGCTTTATAAACAATATTCTTCTCTGTTTCTGTGGCAATAGTCACTTTTTAAAATTGAGACCATCTGCTAAAAATAATTACTTWAAACTTCTGCCTGCTCTAGCATTTCCCGGTTTTACCCTGGTGCAGTCCAACCTGATTTCAAGGACATTACTTTTAGTTTACAGTAGTCAGTGCAGGATACAGTTTGGCCTTCACTGAGGCCATAATCTTTTTTTCCTCTTTTTTTTTGTCTGAGATGTCATTTTACTATGTCAATGCTTGTYGCTATATAATCATATTAACACTATTTCCCATAAATTGTATGAGATATGTTCACAGGTCTTTTTYTCTTCTCCTGTAAAAACACTTTTTAACATCTTGTAAACATTTCTTTTTAAGCCAAAAGAATGTTTCCAAGCCACTTACATGTGCAAGATGATGTAGTTTTATTTTTGCTGTGAGTAAAAGTCATCATGGTCTGTAAAAAGCTGAGTGGGAAATAGTGCTCTGCCKTACAGCAGGCAGGAAAACCAGCTGGGAATCATTGAAGGTCCCACAGTTAATTAATTATCTTGCAGGCTACTGCAGGCCTTCTGTTGTATGTAGGTGCAAMCTCCACTGTTTTGAGGATCATCATGCCCTTGATCATTTGCCTACAGGAGGACACATGGGATCCATCTCCATCCAAATCCAGGCTCTGCAGCCTCTGTTTCCTGTGGGGCCATTACAAACCCAGGCACCTGTTTCCTACTGACAGGCTACGCTCACTACGCTCTTAAAAAAGCTCTTCACAATGAATGCTGTCAGTTGTTGGTTAAGTAGCCTCCAGTCGGCATTTTAGAAGAGGTGAAAATACTATGGCTTTTATGCAGCTACATTTATTTAAAGAAGCAAGTGTTGTTCCACGTGCCCCAGCTACAAGTGRCCAGCACTTTTGAGATGAATGAACTCAGGAGACACACTGTCAGAAGGGACAGTATTAGAAGTGACTCCCTGTGAAATATCTTTAATTTCCTTCTTTCACTGCACTAATCTGAATCCTGAAAACACTCCAACATTTTATGATCTTTATGGTTTTCAGCCTGTCCTTCTCCCATGCTGTGGGAGGACAACCTGTGCCTCCTGAAGGCACCGGCATGGCGATGGGTGCCAGCAGAGCTCCATAAAGTCCTGTATCCATGCCACCCCACCCCATCCAGCAGAGTGGTACCAAGCAAGGAGTACACTGCAGGCATCCCTTGTCCAAGCAGGGRCATCAGCAAATCTGAACAGAGCAGAGCCTGGAATGTACCTGGCTGTCCTTGTTGTACACTGTGGCTGCTTTTYGCTTCCCCAGGATTAAACTCCCCCTCAGATTTAGGAGAGCCTGGTTATAAGATCATGGATCCCACACCTCTCAGATTGCACAGAGCCAGTGGCAAGGCAGCAACTCAAAGTGAATGCTGCTGGTTGTAAATATATCCAGCTTTTGGGCTGTTCTCTGTGGGTTTGAAAGCTTTGCTTTTTTGCTACCATTTAAGATGCTTTCTGCMTGCTGTGGTAACATGGAAACTGCACTGTAAATTTTTTCTCTGTGGTAATATTTTGTTCTCTTCCATCAAGCTAACTGCTCAAAGCAATATTCTTGTTTATTACATTCCTGAAAAGTTAAAAATTTTAACAGACCAGTCCTATGTGTTAACCTACTGAGAACAAACTTCTAGTATGCATTTGCTAAAATAGTTTCTTTCAGCTTGTGAGGGCAGAGGCAGAGCCCGGAGGTTTTGTGAAATGCCTCCCTGTCTGCCAGGRCCCATCTTCAGCTGACACTGAGCTCTGCAGCCACAAGTTTGTTACCTTTGGTCCTGGAGATGCCTGCTGGCTGAGGAAGCACTGGTGAGGGAGGGAAGAAATGACTCTCAAGAGTGATGATGGGGAAGAGCAAACATTAGGCTTGGGTCTGGGGGATTTGGGCAAGGACTTGACTCCTTTTCTGTAGAAGGGAGCCTGGCTACGAGGTGGGGAAYGGGAGGGTTCCCCTGATCCTGTCATCCTCCGTCACCATTTGACCTGATCATACTGAACAATCAAGAACCCTATCAAGCTCTCAACAAGCTTTAAGGAAATGGAAGAAATACTTGTATTTTATTGTTCTCTGATTTTTCTTTTTAAAATTCTTGTTACCCTGTTGAGAGCCCTTCTCAGAAGCTGATTCATAAAAATGGTAATTAAATTTTAACTGAACASTTACTCCCAAACTGCTGCCTTGTGGTTTGCAGAATTACTTCAGTGGACTAATTTTGGAGCGGGATGCTTTGTCCTATGACACAACGCTCCAGTGCGAGCGATTCTGTGTAATTGCCTCAGTCCTTTCRTCTCATTACAGTAAAATGAGGTTGTGTCCCATTAATTTCAGCAGGCGCTGCTCRCAGTGCCCAGACACATGCCAAGCACGGAGCCTTCCTGAACATTACCAGCTGACAGAGGCATCTCTCACTCTCTTCAGATATCCAAGATATTTGTCCTCTGCCCTCTGTGTAAAGTAGTTTTGTGGGAAGTATCGGGAAAGCAATCTAAGCCTTGAAATAGAAAGGCATACTCAAGGGAACACCTTTCTCAAGRCTGGAAAGCAACTTTTAATTAAAGAGGTGGAAGGCAAGAAGTAGCAATCTCCTCCTTTAATCCATCAACAYGTGGAGTATGTGCAATATGGGTAACAAAACTCTTCCAGGAACGTTTTCAAGGTTGACCAATTCCAAATTAAATCCCCCTTAAAATGGCTCAAGCAGTTTTTGGTACATTGTCCCCTTCCCACACAGCAGCTTCTTTCCTGGGTAGCACAGGGAAAGAACAAACTCTACCTGGAGGAGGGTGATGGATGACCCTGGAGCAAAATTCTGTGAACAGGCTGGGGTTTTGTGAGGGCTACAGCTCTCGTGTGCAGAAGTACCACTGCACCTGCAAACTCGTTTCTTCCTGACGTGTAGATCAAGTAAATCTATTGTTAGGTCATAAAACCTAAAAATTTCTTCCCAAACACAAAGTGCAAAGGGTGCAAGATGGGCAGTAACACAAATGCATTGGATAACRTTGCTGTAAAAGAGGATTCACAAAATTTTAAATCCTTGGTGACACCCACCTTGCAAATCATTTAACAGCCAGTCCTGTTTTTTCCAGTACCAGCTCCCATTCTCTCAGAGATATGTGTGCCCTRAGAGCCTGGGCTTGCTGCTCTTCCAGGAGCTCCAGCTTCAAAGAAATGACTTTTGCCCTTTTCTCTCCACTCCAGGAAGGTCATAGTATTTTACTGCCTTAAATCCCACGCACCAGGCTTACACCTCCAGCAGCTTCCCTGCCYGCCAGYGCTGCTACATTTTGCTCCATCCRRACTGGGACCTTGAGGTGAGAGCAGYTTCTCCTCACAGGCAGACTCTRCRGCATCTTGGRAMAGAAACTTTTCAGCTACACTTATCATTTCTGACCTCAGCGTTGGCTGCTGCCCAGACTGCTGAAATGGTTTGCACYATTGGCAGCGGGAAAGCTTTCATATAAGGGAACATAAATCATTTTCAAAAGTGCTTTAACTGTCATAAAGTGTCTTGATAGGTAGCATTTAATCTAAACAGAAAATCCCCAATGCCTATGTCAATTATATGGGTTGTTTTTCTTAAGTATTGAAAGTTAGAATGTTCTTTTTTATTTACATTTTATTACTTTTTACCAGTAAAAGGAACATTTTTTGTTAAACTTGGCTCATATTTGTCATTTCTCAACTTTTTTTGTGGGATTCAGAACTCCCCTCCCACTGCAGAGATGAGGCTGCTGGCAGCAATGTCTACAGTGTGCYCAAGCCTGAAAAGCTGCCTGAGGTCCAGGAAATCTAGAGTTGAAGCTGACTTAGCTCTATTACTTTAAATGCATTTAAACAGGTAGTAGGTGTGCCTGGAGATCTGTAGGTAATCCACTTCTGCATTTCTAAGGTCCTGTCCGTAAAGGTGAGTATTTGAAGTTTGAAGGAGGCAGTGGGTGACCATCAGCCCTCATTTAAACAGGGAGAAGGGGCTGGTGGAGCTAAACCTCAGGCAGGGGAACATTGGAGGAGAAAGACAAGGTTACAGGTCAGAAAGTATTCTCACTAAAGTAGTCTGCTCTTGCAAATACAAGCGGATTATAATTCTGACTGAAAACCAAACCTTTTTGYTTTAGGGAGATGAAAAGCAATTCCTGGGTTTTCATGTGAGTAAGATCAGATCAACAACTTGATTTTTGTGGAAATTCACCATTTGCACTGTAAGATAGCTGAGGAAACATACCTTCAAAGGTAAGATCATAAACTGGCTCTCCTTCATCTCCCTTTCCAGTTATGGTTTYTGCAGAGTAGATAAAAGCAATCATCAGAGACCATGATTATCACAGGCATTTGTCACAGGGTTGTCAGTGAGCAGCTCAGCCGAGGTCACAGACGTGGGTTGCACATCAGCYTGGGGGAACAATGCTTCCGTCTCTGTTTCACTACTGAAACTTTGACAGACCTTTGGGAAGAGCCCTGCTTCCATTCCAGGAGATGGYCTCTCTCTGAACTGATGATGCATGTATTTAATTGCTGCTCCTCTGAGAAGGTCCAGCATCTCCTGCTGGGAGAGCTCCAGCAGTGGCAGCGCTCAGCCAAGGAAGGAGTGCCCCAAAGAAAGACATCTGTCAGAGGGAGTRGGGTTAGAAGAAAGAAGGATGAAAATGCAGCTGTGATTTTATGGTGAGTTAAGGCCACTAACTTGTCTCAGAAAGGAGAATTTATAAGGGTGAAATTCCTATTCAGCTGAATGAATAAGGCACTAAGGAAACCTGGTTTTGGTTTTTTGTTTTTTTTTTAAATAAGTCTAGTTTTGCTACATTGTTTAGACATTGTCAGGTTATCATTAATCCTCTACAGTAGCAAGCTGGTCATTTTAGATGGCTTTTATAGACAGCATCGATATCTGCATGGTTATTCATTGAAAGCAGGAGGTGAATCCTCTAAGTGTTGAATATACATATATATATATATATATATATATATAAATGCTGAAATGTATTTACACACTCACATTTGGAGCAAGGCAAACACAGATAAGAAGTATGGGCAGGTAAGATGTGTGATAGACCAAAAGGGAGTAACAAAGGAACTGCCTTCTGATAAGCCTTGCTATCTTCACTTCCCTGGGGATGTCAGGTGGGCCATGTGCGTGACCCATTCTTCGTGGTGCCTTTTTCCTTGGTGCCACATTCCAGGTGTAGAACTGTCATCAGCACACTTACGAGGACTCTGGCACTTAACTAAATGCCTTCATAAATTAATCTCTTTATAAAACAAATAATATACTTCCCTATGGATATTTTTAGTTTTTTCATATTTCCAATTAGTTTCTTAATTGCTTACCAATCAGCTTAATGGAAAAGAGTCTTAATGTTTTCAGTTAGTTTTCCTAAATTCTTTTGGAAAGGTCCTCGATAATCAAAAGAATACATTACTCAAACTTTTCCTCTGTTTAGAAAATGAGATGGGAAAAGAGAAAATGTTTTCTGGTTTTATACATACATACACACACACACACACACACACATACACACAAACACACACACATATATGTATATCTGAATTAAGAGATTAGGATTGTCCTGGAGTTCAGTTAAGTTTTCATGGATGAAGATTGCTATTCATGCAGATCACAACAGCTTCCCACCCCCTTGCTTTGTGCTGTAATTCAAGAAACCCACCAAACCCTTAGATCCACTTGTTTTTCACTAGGCATCACAGAGACACTTTGCTCCTCTGGAGCACAGAGCCTGGAAATTCTCACCGGTTATGGGACTGGTTAGGGGTCTGAAAAGAGCTGCAAAAGTGAGAGGAGGAAAACACATGTGAAATTCCTAGCTGACAATGTGTGAAATTCCTAGCTGAAGTCCACTGACAGATTTCTGTCTCCCCTCCTGTGGCAGGTGAAACCACCAYGCTTTGAGGACTTGTTCCTTGCTTTTGCTTTTCTCCTCTGTTMTGTACCTCAAAGAGCAGCCTCCTCAATGGCCATCCCCAGGTACACAAACACTGAAGCAGAAAAACAAAAGCAGTGAGGGAAAGGCCAGGTCTTTGTGCTGCACTCCCTCCCTAATGCAGGCCAGTGGGAATGGTCTCAGAAAATGTCTGCAGGATTGTCAAGGCAAAACAGAATCCCTACTGTTTTGTTTAAATAAAAAATTGAGGATGGGCTGAATCTGGGCAGAAGTAATCTCAAGAGTGTGCTAAAACAAACTGGTCAGGGCCTGTTTCTTTATCATACRTTTGTTTACATGCTTATTGCAGCTGGTACAATACAGGCAGGAATAAATGCATCCACAGGAATATTSGTCACCTGCCAAAATGGACATTTCTTGCTCTCCCAGCCAGACTGGTATTTTGCACCTCACACCACCACAGCATTTCAGGAAGTCTTGGCTGGGAAAGGAGAGATCTGGCGGTTGGGTTTTGGTACCCAGAAATAAGGGTACCCAAGAATTTTGATACCCAAGAGCTTATTTGGGATTTTGGAGCAGCACAGTTGCAGCATGATCAGCACAGTAGCACTTTTGTCTGAAGCAGTCAGTGCATGTCAGGCATCTGGGCTAGCGTTTGTCCCTCCCTGGCTGCAGAGAGCCATGGAGACTCTGCCATCCTTGGCATTGGGCTCTCCAGCCTCAGCTCCAGCCCTGCTATCACAGGGCAGAAAAACAAGAGAAATGCCACAGCTGTCTGTGTTCACTTTTCTTCCTCCCCATGGTATCTGCCCTTTCCTCAGCCTCTCCAGCTCCTTACAAACCTTGTGCTCATGTAAAACAGTGCTACTTGCCTGGTTTTTCAGTATTTGCTGYAGAAATCCTCAGCAATTGCTTGATAAAGTGCCTTGGGCTTAAAGTTGTGATAGTCCYGCTCATGGTAAAGCCACTCGAGCAGCTCCTCATCATTCCTCACCACCTGGCCACCAATGAAGCACGTCACCAAGATGCCACACCTCACCTCTCAGTTCCTGCATTTCAGAGGGACAGCAAAGCCTCCAGGGATTAGTTAGATACTTCATGAAGAAACAGTCCTAATATCCACCACAGGTGAAGTAGCCTGTGGTATTTTTAYGCCTTTCCTACTTCTGAAACCACGAATCCTACCAACTGGAATGGACTGGCCAGCAGCTTTTGGTGAGGTGGGTCCTAAAACTCTGGATCCTGCTGCCTGGGAAATTATCGTGCCAAAAGAAATGTGAAAGTGAAGTGATCCTGTTCATCTCACAGTCCCTGTTGCTACCCTTTTGGGATGGTGGCTGGAATAAAAAGGAAAAAAGTCAAGAGGCACAAAGCCCTGCAGCTATCAGCTTGGCTGCCCTTAGGGCTGCTGAGAGATGGCAGAGCTTATCAGTTGTAAGTAATGCTGGGGAATGAGCCTGGCAGACAAACCCTGACAGGCCAGCAAGGCAGAAAGGTCAGCACTGTGCACCCTGAGGTGGGCTCTGTGTTGTGCCTCTGCCACACTGCCAAGTTTCCCAGGGAAAGCCTGCCAAAGCCTGTGAGGATTGCAGCTTCTTGCTTGCTCATTTGCACTGCCAGAGCTGCATTGAGGACTTGATGAAAGATGCAGAGCTGTGATGTGTGTGACACCTTGTACAGCAATGCACAGCTGTAATATTTCTTGGAGGTGTAGGAACTGGGTGATGAGGATGATGCAGTGCAGACCTCTCHGAGCTGAGTCCATAAAGCCTCAGTGCTGGTGCCTGCACCTGGCAGCACCAAAGAAAAGCAGAAACATGAAATTTGGAATATTTTCTTCCCAAGATCTGATGCCAGGTGCAGGCTTCAAGCCCACACCCCTCCCTGCTGTTTCCAAAGTGGCACTGGGCTGAAGCCCAGGGGCTACCTCTGCCCTGAACTTGGCCACATGGAAGACCAGSTGCTGGGGCAGCCCCACCACCATCACTGCCACAGGCACCCACAGCTGGCCCATGGCAACCTGGCCACCAYGAGTTTGAGTCTGTCAGCAGGGCCCAGCTCCTAATTTGTTGCTCCTAACAGCAACACCAGACACCAGCCCACACCCTACCCTTCATTTCTAAGCACTTCCYAAACCTAATGTAAGCAGTTTTCATCCGTGTTGGTAGTTAGAAAATGCTCCAATTCCTGTTTTCCCCTGAAGAAAGGAAAACAAGGTTACACAGAAAGCATGTTGCAGAGCAAAGGACTGAAGCCAGCTCTTTCCAGAGCTCTTGATGGATGCTGTCAGGATCACTTAAAAGAAAGGATGAAGAGYCTTTGGCTAATAGCAAATGCCCAGSCAAAAGCAGTAAGTAAAAGCAAAAACCTGAGAGAACTGCTTCCCCACTATGCTCCCAGCCTCCAGTGAGCCTCTGCTCAAGGATTTCCTGCTATCTCTGTTTAATTCCCCCTGGCAGCTCTTTTTCTTTTGAACTTCTTTGCTTTTCAGGCAAATGTAAAAATGTGGCATCCACAAGTTTCAGTGGCAAAGAGCTTTACAGCTTAATTACACCCTGTGTGAAGTGTGTGTCTCCTTTTGACGCAAAAACTCCTGCCCGCAGCTGTATTTGCTGGGCACTGCTGAGACATCATTCCTGCCAGCAGCGCGTGGACAGAGCAGTTCCAGAGGGGTCGTGGCTCCCGCAGCAAAGCTTTGTGCCACCGCGGCAGCTTCGCTCWCTTTCGGCTCGCGCAGCACGAGCAAAAGCCGCTTTGTGCGACAGCTGTAGGTTCAGCTCAGGCTTCTGTCAGCACGGCTGGCTCAGGTCACTTTTCATCTCTGAGCACAGTGAATTTTAGGAGCCACTGATGTTAGAAGTGACAAAWCTGAATTTCTGTGTAGTTTTTAAAAAATTGTGTAACTTTTCATGATGTCATGGCGCAACAGAACAATTGTCACATCTCCAGGAAAAATACATCTTTGATGCATTGAAGTCCTGTTGCATATGACACAGTTGTGATTTTCATGCAAAACAAACCTGCTGAATTTAAAAAACCCAAACCAATTGATTTCTCATCTTAATAACAATGTGCATTTTCCCCCACAGCTGTATATCCTACTGGCTTTATAAAGTGATACATTTTTATATAACCAGAGTCAGAACTAAAAAGCCCATAGCTTCTTAGCCAAATGTTGCTAAATTACAYGTGTCTATAAAAAACCCACACTGAGAAAGAAATCACAGGTTGCAGACAGGCCTCCTCCAGATAGCCCTGAAGTCTCCCTGGTCTGGCTTAGTGCTAGTTTCCTACAGTGATTCATTAGGGCAATGTTATTTTAAGAWTTTTTTTGGGATTTGCAGCAATGCTGGATTTGAAGAGCCCCATCCTTGCAATATCAAACCTGAAGATGATCAGATTCTCAAGGTTTAGCTACAACAGCTGCTCCCTTGCCTGAAAGATCTGTGCATAAGATGTTATCATTTCATGTGATGATGTTCTACTGAAAAAATGTAGAAAAATTAGGCAGACAAAACAGTTTGGACAAGGAGACATGTTAAAATGGTAAGACAAGGCAGTTTTAATTCCCAGCCAGGTCCTGGGTGGCAGCAGATGAGCTGATGTGTGACAGGAGGTAACTGCAAGCAGCACATGCAACTGCAGGGATGTTTTGTGGGCTGTGACTCAGTGATGCAAAGGAAAGCCTTTTCCTTCCCCCTCCCAAACRTCGGTAGCATGGCTGCCAGAGCCTCTGCAGGCTGTAAGCTAAGCAGAATCTAATTTTGGTAGCCAGAACATATGGCTTCTGCTATAGCCCAGAAAAAGTCTATAGCAGGCTTATGTAAAGTCCAGAGGAGAAGCAGCTTGAGTCAAGCATAAAATCAGTAAAGCTTCAGAAAATACTCTCTCGGCTGTCTATTTTTYCCCACATCCATATTTTTAGCTTGATACAGATTAATAGAACTGAAGTTTATTTGGCCTTTTGAAACATCTTTTTTTCTCCCTTTTGCACCAGAACACTTCAGGATTAAACCCAGAGCAATCCACTACATACTATTTTTTAAAAAAATCCTGAGATTGATGTCTGCATGTTGTAATTGTTCTTAAATTTATACACAAATTGTGTTATTGGAATTTAATTCTGTACATACATAGGACTGGGCTCCTGTCAAGCCTTCTTCTTTGAAAAAAAAAAACTTTTTTTTTTACTGATAATTTCTCGGCATTCTTACTGTGATAGTGGGCAAAAAATGGGAATTAATTATAAATGTACTGGTAATAGTTGAAAATCAAAGTCAAAAAGTAAAGCAACAATTCGCCTAAGAAGCATAACAAGCATTAACAGGACTGTTTTCTGAAAATTTATGTTGAGTGTTTTTTTAAAACAAGAGTATGCCAAGAACCACCAATTATTTGTTGTCTCAATCTATTCTGGTTTTYATTTCTCCTTATCTCATCACTTGGTTATTCAGGTATATTAAATTCTATTCAACAGGTTGCCAATAATGAAAAGGATGTATGCTAAAATCCTGAACTGGGTGACTAACATTGATTTCAGACTCTWTTACCTGTTTATGACAACATGATATTGTTCTGCAAGCCTGTTCATGGTACTCAGATGAGCATAAATGTTTTGCAGGTGATGAGTYAGAAGTGAATTTGCTGTGCTGTTCTGCTTGCCAGCTCTGGCAGATGTGCTGTGCTGCATTCAGGTTTGAGAGGAAATAAATTACCACAAAGGAAAGTATGGAAAGCACACAAGGTTGTGCAGTACCTTTAAACAATGATACTGAAAGCCTTTCAAAGGTTGTGCAGCAATGCTTTTGGAAACTTGAAGTACTTTGAAGAGTGCATACCCTGACACAAGGCCCAAGAATTTTGCTTCTGTGTGAATCTCAGAAAGTTTTCTTGCTCCAGCCTCTCCACCTGATGCAGCTGCAGTGGTTTCAGTTCCTTTYAGTCCAATATAGCATTTGAAAAGGACTGAGAAACAGAACAGAAAGCAGACAGAATTAATGAAAAAAAATTACATACACGCACACRTATATATACATACACATTTGAGAGRGACMCYCACAKGATGGCACYGAAGGAGAGCTGCTAGASGTCACCCAGATGGAGACATCTTGGTAAAAGGCAYGTAAAATCACAGGATGGGTCAGACTGGAAGGGACCACASAGGGTCATCTAGTCCAACCTCCCTGCTCAGGCRGAGYCATCCCAGAGCACATGGTACAGGATTGCATTCAGACAGTTCTGGAATGTCTCCAGTGAGRGAGACTCCACAGCTTCTCTGTCAATGTCTTCCAGTACTCGGTCATTCACRCAGGAAAGAAATTCTTCCTCATGTCAGAAAAATTTGCAGGACAGGGTAGGAAGTTTGCTAACTAAAGCAAAACTCTGCTTCCTGCTGTTCCAAAGATACTTTCAATCAGGCAGGGTTAAATTATTAGCTAGAAATGAGCAGTGAGCATACCACAGTGCRATGCTGAGAATATGCCTGGATGGGTTTTTCCATTTGGAAGAMTTGCTTAGGACAGATATGATCAGTAGTCCCTCTGTTGTGGAAAACCATTTATTGTTACCATGTTTTATAGAGGATCTGAAAAGGGATAGAACATAGAGAACTGTGGTAGTTCACAGGACTGCAACTCTGCAAGAGGCAGACTCTTTAATTAGTCTCCAATGAATAGAAAGATAAAGAGGTCAYGAAATCATAGCTCTGGAGAGTATGGCATTACCTATTCTTTGTTCTTGGAGAGAACCTGCAGTGCGGAAGGACTGGGAAAAAGCCTGCATAGATGGACTTTTGACCATGTGGAGATAAGCGTACCCAGGAAGCACCCTTGACTGCTCCCATACTCCAGGGCACACCTGCTTTGCAAACCGGCCTCCTCCCAGCCACTCCCAACTCACTCAGCTTCTCCTGGATAAGGACACTTAAACACAGGATACTGTCAGAGTCTACAGCAGAGTTGGAACACATGTGCAGCTAGGAAATGTACCAGGCTGCTGTGCTCACACAGGCACTGGGTTGGTTGGTGATCAGGAATGACTCCCATAATAGCTTTCAGTTGAGGTGAAGTGGGGAAAGACTGAAAAACGCACATCCAAGCACACCAGGATAGGTACTAGCAAACACCAGCCATGACCTTCACCATGATTACTAACCACCTACAATAGTAAAATGAGTCTTTCATAAACAAAGAGATGCAAACAAAACTCTTCCTTAACAACTGGCAAGATCAATGCCAGGCTCAATAGCCTTGATTTTAACTTGTGAATAGGCATTCAGTGGGACAGAGGTTGTGAGGAGATAGGAGTCATCTCCTTTTGCTCTTAGATGCTAAAAGGTAATTGCTGTACAACCCCTAGTAGTGCTTTCTTTAGTCCYCCTGAGCAGAAGAGAGAGCATAAACCAAGTGTTTAAAAAAACCTTGAAAAGTTACACCTGTTRAGATGAATCTTTTCCTACTGGTAGGATCATTTGCTTTCACAACCCATATGAAATAAATACTCTGATATTCATCTATGAAAAAACAAGTTGCTGGACTGGAAGGCCAGGTAGGGGAAATACACAATAGGCAAATACAGGCTTCAGAGTGTGTTTGCTTTACCTGTCAGGGATTTATTTCAACTTGCACCTGGAGAGCCAACCAAAATCTTCCAAAAAAGCCAAAATCTGATAAACTTGCATTTTGGGGAAAAAAAAAAAAAAAGTGAAATCCTATTAGAGTTTAACTACACTGGGTAACTTACGAATGAAGCAGAGGAAACACACAATGGTGTTAAATGCTCACAAAACCGGATCTTTCTATAGTCCTCTTACTGCCCTGCATTTATGTCTAAAACCTTAATCTCATTTTAACATAGTAAGCAGTGAGACGGATTTGCTAGGATTAGTCTATGAGAGAAAAAAAGAAGTTAAGGTGTTTACTGGCTGACAGAGCTGTTCTGAAACGTAGTTTTTAAGGGATGCATTTTTTTTTCCTAAATAATTCTTAGCGGCAGCTGGACAGAAAAACAAAGCTTTGTTTGAAGGAGTTTCCTTTAAAATTCAAAGCAATCCTAGACTTCAGCTGTAGCCTTAAAATGCACACACAGAAAACAGATTCAATTTCATCTTTTAACAGAAATGCATTCACTAGAGAGGAAGCAAATGGTGTCCAAAAAGCAACATTTGTGGTATGAGAAGGCACGCCAGCTTCTTGAGTGCAAGCTACAATATGTGCTGACAGCTTAAGCAATGCAGGGTGCAAGATTAGTCATTGCCGTGCTATTCACAGCAGCTTGTTTCCTCACTGCTAATTTGCAGAAGAGCATAACACAATTCCGAACACAAAACTTCAGGTTTTTTAGTTATAGGGAAATCATTGAGAAAGCATTATGTGACAGTGTCTTGGGTAATTGTAACATGGAACTGAATCCTGCAAGGATAACTGCAGGATTTTTTTTTTTWATCTGCATGATAAACAAAATATAATTCAAAAAAGGGAAGTATTGAACAGTTACTTTACTGGTAGCCTTAGAATTTAYCTTGTAACCCATTTTTAAGCATTTCAGGATTCCCAAATATATGGCAGAGAATGAATACAGTGCAAGTTCCTGTAAATTTCTGACCAGACAGTAGTCTGGCTGTACTGTAAAGTGTTCTAGATAAAAGCARTTTTAGGATGAAACTGCCAGAATGCTTACTGTAAGCTTATACAATTATTCAGCAAGATTGTCTTAACTGTTGTAACAGGCTTTACTGATTTGTTTATCTGCTCTTACAGCATAAGACTTCAAGCTTCTCAGGCAGAACTGCAGAATATGCTGGTTCACTTTCGTGGCAGAAAGTATGCAAATTTTATTTCTCTATTCTGAGAGGGAAGGTGAAAAGCCTGAACAGATCTTTGCTGTGGGATGGCTTGTTGCTTTTTGGTTTTTTTGTTTTTTTTTTTCCATTGATTCATTCCCACTGTCCACCCTTATCATAATCCATTTATATAAAAGAGATCCAGTACTTTGAAAAAATAGAGATACTTAGTCAAACTTCTGCAGCATGCAGTCAAGAGTGGGCCAATGAGGTCTGGACATGGAACAAAGGATATTATAAAAAATGTGGATAATTTTGCTTTTAAATTTACCATTTTTTTAGATTTTTCATTTGTTGTAACATAAAACATCAATGTAAATCACAAGTATGACATTTTAAAGCTGATATGACAGTTAAGCATATTCTTTTACGTAACAGTGGCATTTTATCTGGATTTTAACACACCACTCCAACCAAGCAAAGTGTTACTAGTAGTTAAACCTGAAAACACAAAGCATGTATTTTGGCATTTTATTACAATATCAAATCCTTTTTGTTAACAGTCAGTTATTGAAAACAATCTACACACATCTAATTTAGTCAACAAAAATAGTTGTACAACTTTAAGTGATGTGCCTCATTTATGTAACACACTATGCTCTGCAGTGGCTCTTCATCCTTTAAGTCCTCACATAAACAATTACCAGTCTAACATATATTAAACTAAGATTACATTCTTCTCTCAAAAGTACAAAAAATAACTCTTTAAATATACAGTAGCTCCTAAGCTTTGACAGAATCCTGTCAGGAAGAGAGTTCTGCACTTCAATAGACAGTGCCTTCAACATCGAGAGCTCTTCAAAGTGCTTGGCAGAGTGGGTGAACACTATCCCCACTTTCTAGATGATGAAATAAGGCACAGAAGTCAACTACCTTGCCCACACTCACACAGAGAGTGAGTGGTAGAACTAACAGAGCAGAATTTGGGGGTTTCAGTTCTCCAGTGTAACCACCACATCTCACTGCCACTATTCAAGTGCAATGGCTTAAACATTTCTGAGGAGCAATTGTATAGCACACAGTAAACAGAAGGGAAGATTCAGAGCCGGTTAACGACTGCAACAGTTTCAACCCAAACCAAATAAATTTGGTAGTCAGTAACTCATAATGCACTTCAGGGAATGATTACATAGAGAATTATATATTAACCTGCAGAGAGAAAGCTCATTAAACATAAGACATGTGGTGTTAGCTTTGCAAAAAGTACTGGTTGTCTTAATCTTAACAGTAGCTCTGGTAATGTTAAGTTTGTCAGAGAAGTGGTACTTTCTGATCAGCAGATGTCGTAAACATTGTTCTCCTACCAGCAAGGTGCACTTCTCCAGAGAGTCACACAGAAATGCATAGAAGGGCTACATATCTCCTCAGTAGGCAGAGATGTGTATGAGGCACAAAACCCCACATTAATTGGTTGTGAGGTATGGACTAAGTGGTAAAGAAATACTAATCCGGAAAAACAAAATACTCTAAAATAAATAAGGTTAAGAATACTGAGTCACCCATCTAAAATCACCAAGAAATGCATCTTCAGATAGCTTATGTTGCAAAAAAAAACCCCAGTGTGACATGTCACACATGTCCTGCTTGGATGAGAAGCATTGTCTSGCCCAGCCCTCTGCTGACAAACAAGCATTTCAGAAAGCCTGTCCTTGGATAGGATGCTCATGAGATGACTCATTTACTGACAGAGGCTGCTGATGGGATTCAGAAACCTGTACACTTCGATTCTGTTCTTCACTGACTTGATGGGAAGGAACTCTATCTTGGCTAGACTGAGACTGCTGACTTGATTCCTGAGCCAGCTGCACGTGCTGAGCTGGATGCGAAGGTCCTGCTAAGTGGATTTGTTCATTTTGTCCTTGATGAGCATGGAGATGTTCTAGTGCTTCCTTGGAAAGAGTGATGACATGCATTTGTTCAGGCTGGGCAGCCTCTATTTGGTTTGCAATCATATTGATAYTTTGGATTTGTTCTGCCTGCTCCTGCTGAGCTGAAAGCAGTAAGTTTTGCAGCTGCTGTGGTGGCTGTGCAAGCAGTGTGAGGTTCGCAGCCTGCTCTGTCGTCATGCTGGGGGCATTTTCTGCAGTCACAATACTAATGCCTTGATTGTGGCTGGGCATGAAGTTGATGTTGTGCACTGCATCCGTAACCAGCAGCTGAATTTCCTGCCCTCCGGAGGTGGCAAGCTGGTACTGCTGCAGCTGGAGAATRTTTCTCACTTCTTCCGGATGCGGGTTGGTGCTCGGAGCAGAGCTGRCTTCCTGGAACTGCTTTTCCTTGCTGTGAATTTTCAAATGAGACTTCAGATTGTCCAGACGAGCAAACTGCAAACTGCATTCTGGGCACGAGAAAGGTTTTTTGCCTGTGTGTAAGATACAGTGTCTTCTCTTAGCACTGGAATCAGAGAAGGATTTTCCACATATACCACAAGAATATGGCTTTTCTCCTCTGCAAAAAGAGAAAATTTCATCTCATTAAAATATTCACTTTGACAATGCTGCTTTCTTAAACTTRTTCTGTAATGAAATACTTAAATGATTACTTTGTTTTTCTAAATTGTAAGTACTTAAAGGGTAGTGTCACTATAAACATCCCCTATTTCACCTCCTGATTATTTCTATTTGACTTCATAAATTGTACAATTAGTACATACTCCAGGGCTACAGAGATAACTGCCTTCCTCTCATAAAACCACAGGTACAAGCTGTGTGCTGCTAGACCTTGACAAGAATGCAACAACTTACTTAGCACAATTCTAAGCACTGACCATTTTAAGAACTTTTACTAACAGAGTGGGCTTTAAAACAAAAAGAAGTGTCCAAATCCTAACTTGCTGCCTGTGTCAAAAGGACAAGAACTGTTACTGGAAATGTTTTTTTTATACAACAGTTCTCCAGTGCTTTAAAATCTAACGTGCCTTTATGCAGTGCATCACACCGACAATAGTAAAAGACAACCAATGCGATTAAAGAGACAGGAGAGATCACAGGGTAACAGGAAAATGCTCCAATAACCTTGATACACCTTGGCTACTGTTCTGCTGTCAAACAAAAATTCACTGTAAAATTTTCACAAAAATAATACAGCAGTAAGTACATTGTCACTGAACAGACAAAACACCAAAGAGGACTCTTACAATATCTTGGCACATGAGTATTTAGCACTTCAGTACTTTCCACTACCAATTTTTTCCTTATAGGTTGTGCAAAAATGTTAAGTTTTAAATAATTATTCAAAATGCAAACAAGTCCTGACCATTCTATAACTGAACAAGCACTACATACAGATTAAAAATTAGAAGTTACATTTATAAAGAATGTAATGAGATTCAGACATAACTTTACCTGTGAATTCTAATGTGAGTCTGAAGCGAACTTTTAGCTGTAAATGATTTGCCACAAATCTCACAAGTGAAGGGCTTCTCACCTGTAAAAAAGAAATGTGACTTTGCTTTTTAATAGCACTTGTCATCGGTATATTAAAAAGCATTTTGTATTTTCCCATACACAGTATCAAGTGTGCACTGTCAGCTCCTCATGCTTCTGCCATGGGTCAGCACAGATATCCAAAACTGAATGAACTCACCAGTCAAAATAAGGGCATAATATATTAAATGTACACCTCTGGCATTTCTAACCTTTGAAGATGAAAAATTAGGTGATCCAAGCCCCCAAAGCAACAAAAAGCTGTACCTATGAAACAGATGCAGGTGTTCCATGTGGAACAGAAATGCTTTGAAAAAGGCTGTCCCTGAATCCGTAGGCATTAATGCCAGGTGCCCGTGCAGCACCATGCAGATGAGTAAGCCCAAACTTCCAAAGTGGGAAAATTAATCYATTACCTTAATAACTTGCCTGGCTTTCTATACTGCTCCATCACACTAGGCCTATGATGTTCTGGGAACATCAGTTAGAAAAAAAATTATGGTGARTTAAATAAAATGTGAGTTTGTTTGGGGATTTTTTGTTTCTGTGTTGGGGTAGGCAGTTTAGTGCAGTTGGAATTCTGATGTCTGATTGAATAAAAGCAGAGAGACCAAATTAAATTATAAGAAGGTTCACAAGAAACAGATACTTCCCAACCAAAGCAAATCCTAATTCACACCATAACAGGTCCTTGTTGCATTGGGGTTCTTTAAGTCACCAGACACGAGAATCCAGATCACCACTGTGGTAATTCACACCATCAAAGCACACCAAACCCACGAATTGGGCAGCAGCCAATTTCCAAGGAAGCTCCACATTTATCATAGAACTGCAATGCTTACCAGCTTCCTTGTGGCTTTGGAGGGCATGGATAAAGGATGAGAGAACAAGAAACATTTGTCAGAAGGGACCTCTGGTCATCCAGTCCCAGCCTGCTCCTGAAACAGGAGTAACTTCCCAAGTAAACTGTATTATTCTGACACAGTGTTACCAAACTGCTGCCAAAGGAGAACAGTTGTATCAATGTTAACCTGTCTCCCAAATGCCTTGGAATTTTACTTTGCTTTTGGGATGGGACAGATTAATCATTATTTCTACATAATTAATACTGGTCTCTCACCTGTCTTTTCTGGAAGCAAAATATATTRGAAGCCAGTTTCTGCTAAAACTCAGCTTAGCCCAGATATTTTTGCATCTTACCTTGCTAGTACACTTGCTCTTCTCATTTCCCACACCAAATTWATTTCCCACTAGATTTAGAGAGCTGTATCAGCTTCAGATACAAAACTGTTGTGTGTGTCAACACTGTGTTCTCCTCAGTACAAAATGGTGTAAGTATCACAAGCTAACACTATSCAAAAGCTCCCAGAAGCACTAGTTTTAACCTCAGCATTATCTCAGAAAATGTAAAGCTGTATTATTTTCACYGAGAAAAGAGGAGGAAGATAAAGTATGCTCTAGACTAAGTTATGTATTACAACTGCAAGCAACATGCTTAAGAATAATTCTAAACAATTGCCACTGTTTCTAGTTATCTTAGAAGCCAAAATTAGTCACACAAAATTTTATCACCTTATGAACTTATTCTTCAAAGGAAAGTATYTTACAAAGAAGAGTTTAATGCTCTTGTTTTTATGAGAGGATAGATCAACATTTTTATCTCTCTTATCCAGTGATTCATTACCAGCTTGTCCTCTAAATCTCTTAAAACGCTCTCTGACGCACTTGCATTAAATCATCCCTCCCAGCCCATCTCCTCTCGACATCTGCTTTATTACAGCACAATAAAAAGGTAAATGGAAATAATTCTTTTYTTCTGGTCACAGCACATTTCATAAGCACCCATCCCTCACAGACAGAGGTGCCTAACTTGTTTAGGACAGACACTTCTGTTCCTTGTCAGCTCACTGCAAGTCCAATACATGCTGGATACAGCTCTCCTGACAAACTGAATCCCCAGTCCAGGATTCAAGCACAGGAAAGCTAACTAGTATATTCTGCAGCAGGCTTTATAAAACTGGGAAAAAAGCTCTTTTCCTGTAATAGGCACTGCTTCTGTGCTGCTGTAACACAAGCTTTTTTTGTGCTCCTGCATTCCTGATGTCAAATCTCTTCATTATCAGAGACATCACTGCGTACAAGTAGAGCAGAAGTTCTTTCCACAAAGACAAGTGTAATTTGCCTAACATTTTGTCCATGAAACTTAAAAAAATAAACCAGACCACAAACCCCACCAAACCCAAGGTACATTACCTGTATGTGTTCTTAGGTGCTTCTTTAGCTGAGCTGCATCCATGAATTTGCGACGACACTGGGTACATTCCGGCAGTGAACGGCCTTGTCGCAATAATAAAAAAAGTGTCAGTGCATAAGTGATCCCCTGTATCTCTTCAGTGTTCTCTGTTAAAGCACTTTCCTGTAAAATAACCACTTTGATATAATATAGAGATAAAACAAAAGGTGATTCACTGCCTTCTCCCTATTTTAACTGTCACACTCCTATTTCTCTAATTTCCACAGGAAAAGAGGGGGCTGACACCTGCTTCTGCCCAAACACACCTTCTCTTGAAGCTTTGTAAATTCTAATTTTCTCCACTGCTTCCTGTGTGCACACTTCCTAAAGCTTGTTTGCCATTACTAGTCCAAAGCAGTSGGCAACTATAATGCAATTTGCATRCCAGGCAGCAGACACAATTGCTTGTACAATTCTTAGCTTCTCTGTAGTGTGGACAGCAGGGCTAAAATAATCGAGGTGCATGTCAAATAGTGACAATGTAACTAAATTTTCATCATCTTAAGAGCCTTTCTCAATTAATTTATTTTCTACACATTCCATTTACTATACACCATTTTGCTCAATTAACTTATTTTCTACATATTTCATTTACTATACAGCATTTTGTCTTTTTCACCTTATCCACTGTTAAATCCAGACAGGACACATTAAGGTAGCAGAGACTAAATAGATCACTGAGGAAGAACTTTCAGCCTAAGTCAATCCTTAGGAAGACAAATCAGCATGGACTGTAAGCCAGGTCCTCAGCCCAAACTTATTATACCTGTGTGTACTCGATAGTGGCTCTTGAGCTGTCTCTTTTGGCTGAAGAATTTCCCACACTGATCGCATGTAAAAGCCTTCTGCCCTGTAGAGAAAAATCACTCATTAAAACATAAGCCACATCCAAATCAAGTGTAAGGAAATAATAAAATACACAAGCCAGCACACACAAGACAGAGCAGGGGTACCTTTTCAGAAAGGTGAATTCTAGGAGCAGAGAGCTACATTGGCCATGAAGTATTTACCTGAATGMAGGCTCATGTGCTCCAGAAGAGAATGCTTTGTTGTCAGAGCCTTACTGCAGACAGTGCATGTGTAGGGCCGTTCCCCGGTGTGCATTCTCTCATGAACTTGAAGAGAATGTTTCTGGGAAAAACCTTTCCCACACTCACTGCACTTAAAAGGGCGCTCCCCTGAAAGCAAAATATAACATTTTTAGGTATAGATGCATCATTTCTCGCTAGATATTCTAAGCTGATAGTGAGATGCACTGCAATGTTGTAGCTACTGAAAAATATTACTCTTGATTAGTGGTAAAGAGACAAGCTTCACATAGGAATAAAAGAATTCTTTAACTGTTGCCATATAATTCAGCGCTTAAACAGTGAAATCATTAATTAAACGGCAATCAAGGTGAGAGATAAAGGTGCTGAGATTCTGCTGACAAGAATAAAACAGCAAATACAGGAGACACGCTGTAATTTGGATCAGCATGCTATTTCAGATAGTTCTTGCTGTAATCAACAGCCAACATTTCAACAGTCACTTGCATTTGGCAACATCCCTAAACCCTAACTGAAGCAGTCTCAGCATGCCTACCTGTATGRCTTCGCTGGTGAATAGCCAAGAAGTGATTATATTTAAATACTTTGCCACAGTCTTTACAGCGAGCTTCAGAACCCGCACGTTTTTTTTTCCCATCAGTTCTCTTTGCCAGTCCTTTCTCATCCTCATCCCCAAGAAGTTTATAATCTTTTAGTTTGATTGATCTCCTTATTCTCCGTTTGCTGTAACGGCTCTGAGTGCTCTGTATTCCTTCAGACTTGGGATCGTAGTTTTCATCTTTCTCAGTTGACAGATCAACAGGAGCCTCTGAGCCACAAGCAGGTTCCGTTTCTTCTWCATTCTTCCTCATGAAAGCCTGTTCACTAGCAACTGTTTCTTCTACAGCAGTGTCATTTTTAATAAAATTTTGCTTATTTTGCATGGAGTTGTTCTCTCTCAGCTGCCCATCTTCAGCAGAATTYGCTCCTGATTCTTCTTCTTCCTCTTGGATGACCTTGATTTTCCTTGGTCGTCCCCTTTTCCGCTTTGGTGGATCATCATTTTTCTTGTCACYTGCAACAACACAGGCTCCACTGTCAGCTGGAGCTGGCAACATGCTACCTGGGCTGCGGCTTCCCAGGTAGTCTGTACAGGCCCATACCAAGTCAGTCACTTTCAGCAGCTGTGCAGTAGCCAGGATTTGTTCTGTGCTTTTCTCACTRGCACAGAGGCAACCAGTATAGATAAATTCTAGCAGAACTCCAAAGGTGTCTGCAACCATTCCCTCCAACATGTAAATTGACTGCCCTATTTCACCTTCATTTACAAACATCATTGAGAAGTATTCGCTGCTGGCAGCCAGCAAAGCTTTATGRGCTCTGAAATGCACATTCTCCACTATCAGAGTAATGTCACAGAGAAAATCCTTTTTTCTTTGCTCCTCAAAATTAGCTAGAATGGTATCTTTGTGAGCTTTGGAGTGGATGATGACCAGTTTCTCAGAAGCATCAGCTGTTTTTGCCATTTTAGTGATGAATATGRGAGGAGGTGCCTAGAAAAACAGAATAGTTTTTGAGAAGAATTATTTTAACACTTGGCATTATAAGACACCAAGTATCATTTGTTATACCAGTAGAGTTCAAGAGTTTCTGAAGCAATTCTCAATCCCCCAAACTTTTGAAAAATCAACACTATTGCTGACATGAAGTTTCTTCAAAGGTATTTTTAAATCTGGTGAAATGGCTACAGATAGTTTCTTGGATCAGAATTACTGCCTATCATTTTTTTATCTCTGATGTACTGTRAACTCCAGTGTATCTAAAAAAATTGCTACACCATCTTCTGAAACTAAAACAATCAGACAAAAAGAACTCCTTGTTCACATCTCCTTAGCAGAGAACTGGGTTTGCATGGCAAGGTTTTGACTGCAGGCCAGCTACTGGAGTATCTTCTGTGAGAAGCCGCCAGAAGCTTCCCCCATGTCCTACAGAGCCAACACCAGCTGCCTCCACCTCTGGCCAAGGTTGAGCCCATCAATGATGGTGGTAACACCTCTGGGGTAACAGATTTAAGGGGGAAAGAAACCTGCACAACTGCAGCTGAACAGATGACTGAGAATATGTGAGAGCAGTGGCCCTGCAGACACCAAGGCCAGTGGAGAAGRAGGGGGAGGAGGTACTCCAG
The DNA here is from genome assembly GCF_030028575.1 of Malurus melanocephalus. Classification (NCBI taxonomy): domain Eukaryota; kingdom Metazoa; phylum Chordata; class Aves; order Passeriformes; family Maluridae; genus Malurus; species Malurus melanocephalus. The sequence goes on from NW_026623255.1 coordinate 1,423,206, forward strand.
GTGCCAGAGCAGAGATTTCCCTACAGCCCCTGGTACAGGCCATATTGAGGCAGGATGTCTCCCTGCAGCCCATGGTGGAGCATAGATCCACCTGCAACCCCTGGAGGACCCCACATCAGAGCAGGTGGATGCCTGAAGGAGATTGTGACCAAATGAAAAGCTCACACTGGAGCAGATTCCTGGCAGGAACTGTGGTCCTGTGGAGAGAGGAACCCAAACTGACACAAGTTTGCTGGCAGGACTTGTGACCCCACGGAGGACCCACACTGGAGCTGCCTGTTCCTCAAGGAGTGCAGCCTGTGCACGGGATCCAAGGTGGAGCAGATGAGGAGTGTGAGGAGTCAAAGGAGCATCAAAGACAACGTGCGATGAACTGCAGTCCCCTCTCTCCATCCCCCTGCACTGCTGGAGGGAGGAGGTAGAGAAAACAGGGACTAAAGCTGAGCCTGGAAAGAAGGGAGAGGYGAGGTGAGCTGTTTAAAGATTTGGGTTTATTTCTCATTATCTGAGAGTGATTTCATTGGTAATAAAGTAATTTCCTCAAGTCAAGTCTGTTTTGCCTGTACTCGAAACTGGTAAGATCACTCATCTCTCCCTGTCCTTATCTTGACCCATGATCTTTTATTATAGTCTCTGTCCCCCAGAGGAGGGGAGYGATGGAGTGGCTCTGGTGGGCACCTAGCGTCTAGCCAGCATCAACCAACCACATTGGAAACAAAAAGATCAACTGCAGTATGATCAAGGCAGATTATTCAGGGACAAGACTATGAAATCCTGTAATAAATTACAAAATTTTACTGGTATCAATATAGCAGGACTTCACTACTTCGTTTACCCACATCTATCCTCCTGGAAATTTCTCTTTTTTAACACTTTATCCTACTAAGCTTCAGCCTAAGGAGGCAGGCAATACAAGCAGAAAACAGCAGCATTTTGAAGGGCTCTGTCTAAAATAGGGTTCTTAATTTGACTTGCTACGCTTATTTAGTAAATTTGCAAAAATTATTACCTAACAAAAAAAATAGAGCAAGTTCAGAAGAATCTACCACATATTATGAATAAGATGTGTACAAAATATTCTATTTACCAGGCTCAGCTAARCCAAAGATAGAACAGATTAGCTACCTATTATCCTAATTTATACCAGTGTCATRTTAAACACACATAAATTTGCATATTTGTACCTAGTTTCAAATCACAACAGTTTCAATCGCCTGAACATATGCTTCACAAAACAACTACCTACAGATGATACCTAAATGCTACACAAGACACTATCTACAGATGATACCTAAATGCTACTGAGATGGTGGAAAAGGGATTGTTTAGCCCTACTCAACTACCAAATAGTTCATGGTTGAGTGAAACTTTCATTTGGGAGCTTTAATTTCCGGAGCATGTGAGCCTGATGTTTGTTGCTGGAGCACGTTAAAGCACAGCTGCAGGTGTGACCCAATCTGCCTTACCATGCATTACAAGAATTCTTGAACAGCTGCTGCCAACTCTGCCTGCAGGCACCCCCTAACATCCACACGTGTTTTGAGTTCTGATCACATGAACKACTTCGGTGTTTAATTAGGAGGTGACAGCATTAATATTTGGACTGCAAAACCCAAATCACCCGCCTTCCCTGAAACCCCTCACCATTCTAGAGTGAGGCTGTACTCRAGCAGAAGGCCCCACGCTGCCGGCCCAGCGCTCGGATACACGCTCCCGTCCAGCCGTGGAAGGGCTCAGGAGCTCCCGGGAGGTGAGCCYGGGGAGCAGCGCACGGCCCGGGGCTGGGCCTCGACACGGGCACGGCCAAGGGCACAGCGCGGGTCGCCGCCCCCCGCGCACCGTGTGAGCTCCGAGCTCGGTTCGTGTCTCCCCTCAAGGCAAGGCCGCTCGCCCCTCGTGGAGCGGGGTCAAGGAGAGAGCGCTGCCCCRGGAAAGCCGCGGGCCCGGATCCCCCCAGCCCGGCTGCAGCCCGCCCTGCCCGGCACTCACCGCTCGCCGCCGGCCCCGCTGCGCCGCCGCTGCACTTCCGGGCCGGGGCTGGGCCGCGCCTGCGCTGCCGCCAGGAGCGCTAYACGGGCGGGACTTGGAGCCGCGGGATCACAGAACATCCTGGCTCGGACGGGACCCATATGGATCATCCGATCAGCTCCCGGCCCTGCCCAGAACAGCCCCCAGAATCACACCATGTACCAGAGAGCGTTGTCCAAACGCTCCTTGAGTTTAGTCAGGTTGCTGCTGTGCCCACTTCCCTGGGGAGSCTGTTCCAGTGCCCAACCATCCTCTGACTAAAGAACCTTTTCCTATTATCTAAACTAAGCTTTCCCTGCACAGCTTCAGGCCATTCCTTCGGGTCCTGTCACTGGTTACCACAGAGAAGGGATTAGTGTCTGCCCCTCGTCTTCCTCTCATGAGGAAGTTAYAAGTTAAATGAGGTCTCCCCTCAGTCTCCTCCAGGCTGAACAGATTAAGTGCCCACAGCTGCTTCTCATACAGCTGCCCCTCAAGGCCCTTCACCATTATCACAGCCCTCCTTTGGATGCTCTCTAGTAGCTTTATCTCTTTCAACTTCAGACAAAAAATTTTATTTCTAAGATTTTATGGTTAAAAAATGGGCCTGAAAAGGCACAATGTTCACAAGCCACATCGCATCCATACTGGTGCCTGAGGGCAACGCTCCATGTGCTAATCAGTGGGAATACAGGGTTTACACAAAAGTGGGGCGGGTGCCTTTCAGGGAAAAAAAAGTCTGCAGCTTATCATCAAGGCCAAGGGGCCGATCTTTTGGCTCCTTATAAGGGCCCATCATGGCAGTCCCCAGGTAGGGGAGGAGTTCGCAATGTTCCACAAACTGCAACAGCTTCTTCCTGTACATCTGCCGCACTGGCTCCGAGTTCTGGGGGTTGTGTGCTGCAAGAAATGAAGCAGCAGGTTAGTGTCCCGTGTAGACTTTGTGGAATTATATTACAGAAATTTTCAAGAGGACCACAATGTGAAGCACTTTGATCAAATTTGTGATCAAGAATGGTGTSACTACTCTGAAGAGTTGCCCAATAATAAATAATGCTATATTAGTAACAAATCAGAAAATCACAGGATGGGCCAGGTTGGAAGGTATCACAGTGGGTGATCTGGTCTAACCTCCCTGCTCAAGCAGGGTTAGTTATTCTGCATATGGCACAAGGTTGTGTCTAGATGGCTTCTTGAGTATTTCCAGTGATGAAGACTCCACAACTTCTCTGGGCAATCTGCTCCAGTGCTTGATCACTCGCACATGAAAGAAGTTCCTCCCTGTGTTCAAGTGCTTTGTGCGTGTACAGGAATGCTATATCTTAAAGCTGGAAGCAGTTCTACCCAGTTCTAGAAGAAGATAACTTGTTTTCCTGGATTCCTATGGTCAAACTGTTGGGCATTGTATGAGGAGATTTCTGCACTTGCATAACCTTTCTGGTTCATCATCCACTGCTAATAATGATTTAATGTTACAATATATGAGCAAAGCACTCCTAGCATGGACATCCTTATGTTAGCAAAGCTGTGCTAACAATAGAATGARAACAATCTTTGTGGATGAAGCAAACTACAGTATAAAAGCAGTTTGGTGGCTTAGGAACTGTACATTTATGCAGGGGCTTACCATGTGCCTGCCCTGTTCAGTGGTCTTAACAAAGCTATGCTAGCAAAAGATCTGTGATAGTTCAAGAGAATTCCGGAGGACTCTGGAAACTATATGAGGAAACACAGAATGTGAAAAAAATAATAAATATTGGTATAATCTARAAAAGTAAGTCAAAATGTAAAATACTGAAGGCCAGGTGAAGTGCACCCAGCGAACAGGTTGGCTTCTAAAAGACAAAATTGGTGGGTTAAAAGAAATGTCAGTCTTGCTCCAGAAATCTCCAACAATACTGGAAACCAGACCAAAGCTATAGCAGAGCTACAAACAAGGATGTTGAAATCAAGAAAGCTGGCACTAGTTAAGCTGATTGCAARCTATTAAGGATTGCAACTAACATCTCCGGCTGAAAAAGACCCAAACAGAAATTCTAAAAAATAGAAAATATGAACACCAATTGTATATTGTATCAGAGGATTTATTCATTTGTATAATTAGTTATTTCTATAGCATGCTTTATACGCTACCTTTTAAATGGAAGGAAACAAAAAGCAGAGCAGTTTCTTTCACACTTAGGAATGGAAACTTTGGCTTAAGGCTACCAACTTCATGCAGAGCTTTTATTAGAGAAGTTGCTACTCCCTAAAGAAAGAAAACAACTTTAAAAGACCATTACAGAAATCTTGAACAATTCCTTATCCTGTTGTAATGTAGATCCAATGACAGGGGAGATACCCCAAGTTAGTGAATAGTAGATTACAAATTAGTATAAAATTAATAACTTTTAAATTTATTCATGTGTCAAAGGTTAAGGAACTACTCTTAAATTTTTCCAGGTAAGCGTGTGTCTATGCTGGTGTTAAAAATCAAACCAAAATGATACAGAACTAAGTGAGAAAATTTATCATATAATAATAATAATAACTGCAGCCTATTATCCCCCTCTGAGGGCCTTGTGGTTTTTTTTCCATTAAAGCTACAAATATTTATTATTTTAAGGCTTTAAAAAAATTGCTCTCAATTGTAACTACAAATTTTTCAATTTAATATAATCCCTTTAATACACACAAGACTCATATTGCATTAAAAATTAAATAAACTAAGTGAGATATGCTATATATCACAAAATCATGTTTTAAAAAAGAAAAGTAAAAACTGGCCTGTTCAAGGTATCCAGCCAAAGGAAGTGTAGTTAGTAACATTGGCTCCTTTTTTGGAGGGAGTTTATGGGGAAGCTTCAGATTCCAGTACTTCTCTGGTAACCTAACCAGATAAAAGATAAGCACTTTTAAGATGTATAAACAGTAACATGATAGAAGATTAAAATACAGTTAGTGTATTCACCTCATAAACTTCTGAAGTTTTTCTTCACTTTCAAGAAGATATATCTTATCTTGGTATTTCGCTGCATACTCAATGTTGCCAGGCACCAAAGCTTCATATCTGAAGAGATGGAGCAAAAACAATTATTCTTTCACAGAAAACATAGAACATAATTTGTGTGGTGCAAGTTCATGAGCTACTGRGAGCCTTCTGATAATTTAGCAAGTGTAGCAATTACAAAAAATAGCAATTGGATCATTCAAGTTTCCACTACATGACTGACAGTTACCAGGTTCAAAATCTGATAGAGTCTCTCCATCAAACTCTGCTTATTTAGGAACTTTTATAGAGCTGCTTTAGGGGTCCTCCATTTAGAATGCCAATCACAGTTTTTCAGGAGATTAAGAAGGGATAACAGAGAATTGGCTATTATGGTTCTCCTCTGATGAGAAATTCTGGCACACTGAAGAAATCTGTGACTTTAGGGTGGAGCTTTATGGATCTTTTACAAAAATCATAATAGCTAGTTTTGCATCTACCAGGGATTTATGAGATTTGTTTGAACCTTTGAAGGCTTATGATAGAATTCAAATTATGTATGTCCATCTTTACCATGAAAGACAGCAAGCCAACACGCATCCTTGTAGAACCTGCAGCCATGTAGGTATTAGAAGGTGATTTTATAATGATTTCCAAAGCCACAAGTGCAGTATAGAGAATTGTAATTGTTTTTCCTGTCCAAACCCCCAAAACTATTAAAAAGTACTTTGGTAGTGTTTCCTCACTAATGTATTAATATAGGATATTTAGTCTCYAATTCAGATTATGAAAATTCTAGTGACATACCTCTGTTTTCCATCCAGGTAAGTGACTGGACAGTATCCCTGCATTTCAGCCTTTAGAGGGAATAMGGCCTTGACTTCTTCTGCAGTCAGTTTCTGTGGTAGCATATGTGGGGGTGGGAAAGGGTGAGGTGCCAGTGATGACACATAAGCATCTGGTCTGCTCAAGAATTTCTGTAGAAAAAGAAATGTTTTTATCATGAAAGAAGCACTCTAGGACTGTTAGTCAAACTGCAGAGGACTGGCTCACACAATTTAGACTATTTATTTTTTCTACAATGCAACAATGTGTTGGCACTGCTGTTGCTCTTAGGTAATTTCTTTTCCAACCTACTCTTAGCTGAAGCAGTCACTATCCACCCACCATCCATCACTATCCACTGCTATCATAAGACACTTTCCACACCCAGTCTCCCAAAACAGATGAAGAAAGGAGAAAGTTATTGTTTTCAGACTAATGTTTGATCTGTGATAATTTGTAAGAGGAGCTTTAGTTTAATGCTGTCTGTGCTGCATTTTGTCTGCCTAGACGCTTGATAGCAGAAGTATGCAGAACAAAAGCCTGAGTGCTAACAACAGTGGTCTAATACAAATTGCATATTATTTATTTCTGTATGGAATCAAAGAATCTAAGCAACAATGTTCCTTCTTCCCATAATCCCCTCCTTTTTGACCTGCTTTTTTGACACTTACTTCCAGTTTTTCCTGTGAAGCCATTTTGTAATAGTGTCCTTGAAACTCTGCAGCAAACTCCAATGAGGAAGTTCCAGAGCAGTCAATCAGTTCACCCTTCTCTGCAAGGCTGACGGGACAGTACTGTCCATACTCCCCCAGCTGTGCCTGCAGTTCCTCAGGAGTGATACATAAATCAGCAATGTTGGCTGCTTTTCCTGGTAATGAAAGCAATTAATGATAATGTTTTATTTATGCGAGATGTAGAAACATCAAACAATTCTACTCAGGAATGTTACAGTTTAGAAAGTATTTCTTAATTAGAAAATTATGTGAAATAATAGTAAGAACAAAAAGAGCAATTTGATAATAAAATGAAGTTGCAACTCATTTTACCACTTAATTTTAACACCAATTTGGTAACATTTAAGAAATACAATAATTATTAATGATGTGGGACACTGCATGATCAGYTTATTGCTGTATGTTCTCCCTCTTATTTATGATTTATTGTTTTACTCCCTTGCTACTAAGGGACATTTCAGCTATTATTTTATTTCTTTACATTGATGAAAAAGAGTACAAGGTGTGATGAAAGCCTCCCCTTTATTCATCCATTCTTCCAAATGCTACTGTCTATCTGTAGTCAAAATCTTGAATAAAATGTCATCTCAAACCCAAATTACTTAAAAATCCTGCTTTTCAAGCTTGATGTGAAAATGTTAAATGCATTTTATTATTTTTGGTTATGACTTTGATTTTGTGTAGCCACAGAGATGTAAAAGTTAAACCCAAAAGGTGGATATAAGATAAGTAAGTCTGTTTTCCCTTCAGAGTAATTCTAGTTAAATAGTACAGACATATTTAGAAGGCATATTTAACAGACCAATGTTGACACACAAAAAGTCAAGTGGGAACTGTGCCATTTTTGAAGAAAGTGATTTTCTTTTCAAAGCACAGAAATTAACTCAGATGGCATATTTAAGCTTATTTCTGTATTTTAAATTAACATCTTCCCTTCCCTCCCTCTTACTTCACTAACACTAAAGTGAAGCTGCAAAGTTCCCCGTGTATACTTTGTACTCTTTGTGATTTACCAACYGGTGTTGCTGAATCTACCAGGGACCAAGGACTCTAACTTCCTTTAGCAGATATGTTACCCTGTTCTTTGGAGGATGGCCTCAGACKGTCCTGTAGTTGGCTTTGTCTTCACTCTTTTCAAGAGATCTCTTCAAGATCTCTAGAGATGAGATCAAAGAATTTCAGGGCATGTWTATGCCGAAGAATTAGCCTCATCCAAAGAAAGGTGAAGTTGGCATGTACATAGTACATTGCAGAAGAACAGAATTGCATTTTAAAGAAACAAATACTCTGGGAAACTTTGTTGGGTTTTTTTTACCTTCTCTTCTTCTTTCCAGGTATACCTGGATTTGTTTAACAACCACTTGAACTTCTTGCAAAACTTTGTTCCACACCCTCCACTTGCTATGACCGCCATCAATCACACACCAGTTCTGACGTTCCTTCATATAGTAAGTTCTAATATCATCAATGTGCTGTTTATAGCAGGAATTTTTAACAGCTAGAATCTGTGAGCTATTATGTTCAGGATAGGGAGGTCTAAAGACAATGAAAAATAACAGTGATTTAAATCTGAAGACTAGACAATTTCTTTGAATTTCAGGCATAAATTCTAGAATTCACTGTAAATTCTTTTTACAAAATTCTGCTTATTTGACACTGTAGAACATATTTGAGAAATACAAATTTCTTATTAAGAATATTACCAGCTACATGTGAAAAGCAGTGTACTTATGATCAGACAGTCCTATTCAAAAACAAAGAACAAAACTTCTTCTATTTATGTCCCAAATACAAATCAATAATTATTTTGCAAAGGATTTAGAATGTATAAGCACATACTAACTGACACACACTACTAATATACCTTTAGATGGTACCCTGATATTGCACACTTGAATTGTACTTAAGCCYATGAAATGTAATTAGTTTGGTATTTAAAATGAAGTTTAAAGTAAATACTTTCAAAAACACATCACTGATTTAATTTTTTGCAATGCAAATTGTCTTTAGTCTTCCAGTAAACAATTTAACATTGTACTGATTACTTGATAAAAAGAAAGAGACAAAAAGAAAAGGACAAAATGAAAGAGGCATGCAATAATGCTCCAAGCTATCTGGAATTTCTTAGAAACACTTCCTCTAATGAGAACCAGGCTCTTACAGAATTTAATTTTAAGGTGAATGTTCTGTTCTTTTTCATTCCCTGTCTGCTTATAAACTACTTACTGTTCTTCCTCAAAAACAACCAACAGCTCTTTAAACAGAATATTTATCTTCTCAGAAAAACAAAGAAGGGAATGAACTGAATTGAAAAGCTTAGAACTCCTGAATTCTTTACATTACTAAATATGTATTATTTCCATATTTTTAAAAGAACTTCAAGTTTTAGAAGAGGGCTTATTAGATGAAGTATCTATTTCTTTTATTACGATAATTAAATTGATGAAAAATAAAGTTTAGTAGCTGAGAGAACTGCTACAGTTTCATTAAACCAGTTTAACTAAGCAGTGGGTGCACAGCATTGCACATTTGTACCTCAGTCATGAAATCAAGAGATCAGGCCAGAGCATGCCACAAACATGGGATCAGGCCAGAGCATGCCACTAACACCTTACATCCCTGTTTCTGGCCTATGGAAATCAAAGCATTAGAAAGGAGGGGGACTGGTTCCCATATCTTTCATATGTGGAGTTCAGAGACAGCTGAGTTATGCTCCAGGTAAGATACAACCTCTGGATATAGCACGGAGGCACATAAATAAAGATATTACAATATCATGTTGGAAAAGAAATTTCTATCCGGGAACATCATTACCGGTCTGCGATTTCCTTATCCAACAATGCTCTTCTGAACACTTCCTTTGAATCCATTTCAAATTCAAAGATTTTTGCTGGAATTATCTTAGCTGATTCCAAGAGATTTACTTGTTTTCTTGTCTGAGGATATCCATCAATTACCACTCTGCACAAAAACAGAAACAGAAAAACAGTTTTCCAAAGAGAGTTTCCAATCAACCAGTAAGTCTATGTATATTTCTAGTACACTTTCCATGGAGACACCCATGCCATGAAGTTATCACTGCTTTGACTTGACAGGAAGTTTTCACTCCTAAGAATTTACAACCAAATTAAAAAAAAAAAAAAAAAAAAAAAAAAAAAAAAAAAAAAAAACAAAACCAAAACAAGTAGGTAGAATAAGAAATAGTAATGAGAAAAGGACATGCACAAAGGGCAAAAGGTAAGTGGATGCATCAATCATTCAGAAACATATTTTAACTATAAGAAGTCTCCATATGGATTGGGAGGAGCAGTTTTTAAAGTGGTAAGTAAAATTATTTACCCAAGTACTTGAAGAATTTTTTAAATCATATTGAAGAAGAAATGCTTTTCACATGTTAGGCAATACTGGAATAAAATACACTGAAACAATATTCCAGGATTTAACATGAAGGAGAAGCTGAAAGAATTCTGATCTCAAGCACAGTTTTCAGAGATTATTGCAGAATTGCCTTTCTCTGTAACAATTCTTTTTGGGGAGAGGAATTGAATGTCATTAAATAATGATCTTAAAGCTTTTTGAGTCTGCCCGGTTTCAAAGGTGTTTCAGTGCCGGAGAAAAAACCTAGGATCACATATAAATGACATGGAAAGACTCAGTGGTTTCAGTTTCTCCTTAATAACTTCAGTTGTTAACAAAACCAGAAAAGAATTTGTCTACTGAACCAGCCTGCATGATCAAAGAGAATTAGGTATGTCCAAGTTAGTTCTGGAGTTGGCATAAGAGGCCAAATGGTAGTTGTCTATGTATAATAGAAGATATTAGCTTATTAACTAATGAAAAAAGGTAACTGTTATAAAGTATATTACTTGGATTTACAGCAATATAGTTACTTGAAAATTGCAGAAAATTATGCTTCAGTCCCATTTCCCAGAGCAATTGTAAAAAAATCTCCTTTTGTACAGATTATTTTCTTAATGCAGAAACCACTGATGTGTTTTAGTGAAATAGTTTTACAGCAACAACATAGGAATCCATGCCTATGAAGAGACTGGCCTGTCTTTGAGAAACACCCAAAACCCCAAGAAGACTTACCCAGTGGCATTATTCACGTGATTTAGCAGAGCCACATCTAGAGCCTGGATGGCCAATTCATCAGGTACAGTGAGTCCTTGGTGAAGGTGTGACTTTACCATCAGTGCCAACTCACTCTCTGGCTGGTTGTTGATCACCAACCGGATGGCGTCTCCTAAGGACAGGCGCTGGAAACCATAAACACTTGCAAGTCTCTGGGCAACTGCAAAACATTTTGATTTCAAGTCACAACTTTTAAGGTAAGAAAAACAACCTCACATATTCACAGAGCATGCCCAGTGTACTAATACTGGTCAATTTAGCAAAAAACCTCAGCAGGTAYAGTCAATAATATTACAAAGTGTGTTAGAAAATATACTTCCACTGCTGCTCCTTTTACAGAATAGCCCACCAGTTACATCATTTATCCAGGAAATGGGAAATATGGTTAAAATTTCCTTCTTAAATGACWTAATTTCAGCCTGTCTCTTTTCTTCCTAACATTCTATTCTGATTGTGAAACTATGGTTTGAAATGAATTTCCTTCTCCTCCAGTAAAAGGCAGAGATGTGTGGATTGACAGAGCCATGAAGGAGGAAGGGGAGGGGAGAAGGAGAGAAATCTTGGGGGTTTTTTAATCTAGAAATTTGGAAACAGGCTGGGTAATGGGGAGTTTGGGGTCCTAGTCCTTCATCCTAGGATATTTCCCATTTTACATTAGCTCATATTGACTGAAAAAGAAATTATTAGAAAATAATAATAAACAATACAAGGGGTATAAATAGTTTAAGTCCAATTTTTCCTAAGTGCAGTAACCCCTTAAGGACCTGGGATAAAATTCAGATACACAATGTGATGTATCAGACTGTCAAATGAGACACTAGGGAATGTAACTAAAAGAATCTGTGCCCAGCAAGAAGAGCAGGAAGACCAACAATATTAATGGTTTGTGATCGTTTAATAACAATAAGGACAGATACAGCTTCAGTCATTAAATAATGTTTTGCTTYATAGATAACTGCTCATACCTGTAGTCTTTCCAGATTTTGGAGGTCCCACAATTGCAATCTTTATTGGCATAAATGTATTAGGTTTTGGCTGACAAATATATTTGATGGGATTTGTCATAAATATTTCTTTATTTTCTTTACTTGAAAGGAAATAAATATATTGTCGATGGATTACTGGAAAGACTGCATTTCTTTGCCTTTGTTGTGGCCTGATCACGTCTCCTTTACTTAGCTGTAGAATATACAAAATGGGAATCAACTGATTAGGTTAGACAAAGCCTCTTCTTYGTCCTTCTCAGAGCAGTGGCTTAATAGGCAGGTAGATATGGATGGATTATTTTGCTCAAGTTTGAGAAAATTCCATACCTACACTTCTTATTCAAARAGATGAAATAAACATTGAAGACAGAAAGAATATTCACTATATCCAGTAGGTGGTACCATTACACTTTATGTTTGTCAAGRTAGTGTAGTCAGAGAAGACTAACCTAATACTTTCTTGTATTTTCAAAGAATAAGGAGAATCATTTTATTCCTCAGTGAATTAAACCCACCTACCTGCCTGACGGTAGAAAGTACACAGAGAAAATTTTATGCAATAGAAGTCATGTACAAATGAAGAAGACGTAAAAGAACATCAATACTTACATTATGGTTAAATRAAAAACCACAACAAGGTAAGCCAAAAAAGCTTTTGGAAAAACACATGCACTGCTGATGAAATCTTTTCAAACACATCAGACAGCCCAATRAAAGGTTTGCAGTGTTGATGGATCATTGACATGTAAGAGATGCAATTGGCAGAAATAGTMATTGGAGTAATGCCAGATTAATTCCTTGCACCACTCTGCTCTGTGGAAGAACTTAGTCATGTCCCTGTTGCAGCCCTCCTTGGAAGAACTGCCTAAAAGTGTCAATAAAAGATGCTTTAAAACAAAATGTTGACATATGAAGAAAAAATTGCCCAGACCAGGTGGCATTCACCTTATGTTCTAAAGGGACTCAGACTTGTAATTTGTTCTGAGTAATATGTAACATTGGTCTTCCTTCAACAAAAAAAGGAAGGTGGAGAAAACTACTATTTTTTAAAAAAGTTTTTTCCTCCAGGGTAGAATCTGGCAGACATAGTCCAGTAAATGACTCTGTATTGAGCAAATTGAAATATATTAAGGAAAAAAAACCAGTAGTTACAAGAATACATATCAATTAATATGTATACATATCATGAAGGGAAGAGTCAACTTAGCTTCTTGTTGAAGAAAATCACACCTCACGAATCTATTACTACTTTTTTGAAGGAGTCAGTGAAGTTGGTCTGGTTATCACAGCTAGAGATGGCMGTGTTCTACTGTGTGGCATTGTCTTGCCAAACTCTTCTCACATCCATAGGTTCCTATTCCTGCATCAAGTCATTTCAGGGTGTTTGCCCTCAGTTTGTAAGATTTCATGAGTCTGTTCTATTGCATATCTGCTTCCATTCCTGCCTCAGCTCATAATTTTTATTCTCTGCTTATCTAATCAGTTGCATAACTACTTMCCCTCCCCCCTCAATTTAATCTGAAAGTAACTGGCATGTATTCAATTTGCTTTTTTACCCCAAAACTTCCAATCTGTAATAAATGTTATAATTTCTATTATTATCCTAAAATGCTCTCAAAATTATCCTATTTCCCTTCCATTTYTATCAGCTTGTACATTTTAATTGTCAGCACACCACTCTTATTTTATCCAATAGCTTCCTATGACTTCTTTCTTCTAACTGAATTGTACTTTTTGGTTGGTTAAAAAAACTGAATAGAATAAAAGAATGGACTGGAGAAATTGAATACAAAAATGTAGTGAAATCTGACWGAACAATGAGCAAGTACTAGAGTGTAGGGACTAATTGCAAGTAAACACTTAAACTGTGATTCAGTAGTTGGAAATGACAGAGGACTAGAAATATCTTCTTCTGTTAGTATGCCCCTAGATAATTAGATGCCAATTGATGCAGCCATGAGGTTCTGATCCTAAGGCTAAGGAGAGACAAATATGATCTGGAACAGGTAAAGACCCAACATGATGACTATACAAAAAATAAAATTGTTCAATTAATTGGCATAATAAAATGAAGGACAACGTTTTTAATAAAATGAAGGACAAACTTCAAAGTGTTTCCTTCAGGGCCTTCTTATTTTCTGTATGTAGTTCACTGAWTTTTTTTTAACAAATCCTCCTTTTTATTTTTTTATTTACTCCGAATGCAATCTGCTTTTATTTCTGGCATTAAAACAAAAGAATTACCTGTGAACATTTAATTTCCTACCTGCAAAATTGTATCAGTCCACTTTGGGGACAGAGATGAGCACTTTCTGACCTCAACTTTCCAAATCTCTAGTAAAATACCATGGAAATAGATTTGTTGCTCTTCAAAATTTTGACAAAAAGTTGCTCTTTGTAAATTTTGACAAGAAAGAATTATTGCTAATTACACGCATCTAATATTTTTTGCCACTACTGGGTTTGGTGGCTGCTTATATGTGTGGCCTCTTACAAATTCATACTGCAAATCCTTTCAGTTAGCTCTCACTACTACTGGAAGTCTTTGAGACCTTTTCTGATGTCCTGTGTTTTGTGCATCATTTAGAGTTAGGCATTTCTTTCTGATTCAATGCCATCTTTGATCATGTCACCAATGACAGTGTAACCAATTTTACTGAATGTCTCTCAGCCTTAAATTAGCTGCAACACTGAAAAGATGAACATCTTTTATATCAATGCTTGATGTATTTTGTGTATATTTAGTGGTGTAATTTTGATTCAGTAATGTAGTTTTCATTAAATATTTCTGGTATTAGTTGCTACTGTCTGATAACATCTTCTTAATGTGATACACATTTTTAAAAAGTATCAACTCTTGAAAACATTCTTCAGCCTCTTAAGAACATTACCTTGATTGGATCCCAATGACCAAAAGAACTTAGTAATTTATATGAGCAACCGAGCATCTTCTGTGCAAGTGGCAAACTTATTGGGTAACATTTCTCAAAAATGCTTTCACGGTTTTCCACTAGAGATTTCAGCTTGTTGTATATTTGGTAGCAGACAACACGAGGCTTCCGTTCTCCACTGATCTCAACTGCTGGTATTAATAACCTTTCAAATTCTTCCTGGTTATGAAAACATAATGAAGTATTAGAATCATAAATGCAATCGGATTTTTAATAAAGACTGATCACAAGATTTTTCTGTGAATGATTAAGGATTTCCTAAGCATGTTCTGAGTCACCATAAATGAGCAAAATTTGACTTGAGATGGGAATTCGTCTTCCTGCCTGCTGAAGTTTAAACTTCTATATTGTCACAACATCACAATATTATAATATTATCTGGTTTTGTAAACTTTCTCTGTGGTCAGTGGATAGATCTTCTAAATTACKATTAGTTTCTTTCTGAAGTGAAATACTTAGTAGATAATAAACAAATGTCACCAACCTACCTACKGCCTTAGGTGTGACATTAGCATTGCAGATGTGTAGTATTAGATGAGGTTACCTTACCATAGGCAATTGCACTGATTTCAAGAAWATTCTGTTACTAGGTGTGAGAACGGTGTCAAACACCTGGAATCTCAACYAAAATTAGATTTGGATTTTTTCTTTACATTTGGTTTTATCACCAGGAACTAGGAACTGTATTAAAAAATAGAATGGTCTAGTAAGAATTTTGCCTCAAAAATGATTTTTAAATACTGTTCATATATTCACAACTTTCTAGTTTAGTTGCCTGTATCAATTGACGTATAAAAACAAAAATTATACCAAGATTAGACCTAAAAGTTTCCTTTTTTTTTCTCTACTATATTAGTTATATAAATTATATACTCTTTAAGTTTACATCTGCTCAGTACAGTCTTCATCTTGTTCACATACTTAGAGTAGAGCAGCATGGCACTATAATTTTTTCAATGTGACAAATAAATATGACAATTCTTCTTGCATCATGTGATCATATACCTTAACAAAATAAGCAGCGGCATCAGTACCTGCACACCTTGTAATCTCTCTACTTCTGTTTCAAACCTTTCTGAAATTTCACTTTGCATGCGCTCAGCAACTTCTTCTTCATCTTCTTCTTCTTCATCATCTAGTTCTTCATCTTCTTCTACTACTAAAAACTCTTCTGCAAGTATAGCTTCAATAACTTTCTTTTCATTCTCATCATCCTCCTCMGTAGCTTCATCATTCTCATTATTTTCTAAAGCCTAAAAAGACAAAGTATTTTGTTGTTTCATGTCTGTGATACAGATGTTTTGAAGGAACAAATAGGGTATTCTCATCTCTTTTTAAACAGAAAGTCCATTAATTCAACAAAACCTCATTTTGGTATATCCTTTATCGTAAGCAAAACCTAGTAAATTCTAGAATCCTATTTCAGAAGAAAATGTGGCACTATTGCATAGCGCATACAGTGAAGCATTCTACCAGTTTCAAGAGTACTTAACCTGAAGAGCTACAGTGCAGTTTTGATAAGAGGAGTGGTTTTTTCATACATTGTATTGTTTGACAAGACTTTGTTATAAACAAGCATGTTTGGTAAAAGTGTATCTGGCAGAATATCATGAGAAGTCAAGTAGTACATGACTGCATTTATAAATATATTATGTAATGGACTTTGGGYAGAAATCCTGGTATAGTCCTATTCAGGATTAACCACAAAAGCACGTGCTTAAAGGCATATGCCTAATTTCAATTAGTGGGGCTACTCTTACGCTTAGATACATTAAACACATTCATAAGTATTTTCCTGAATTGAAGCGCAGATTGAGAATTCTTTCAAAATTTTTAGTCCTCATGAATCGACAAGCAATTAAAACATAATATAGAATAATTTCTAAAAGCAGAGGTTTCTCACAGTCTRTAATAATTTTACAGTTCTACATTGTCTTGCAGTCTGTGACTAAGAGSTGTAGAAATTTCCCTGGTATGAATGCAACCACTTCTATTTCTTTCTTATTAGGTTGTTTCCTTACCTCCTGCTTCATCTGTTTTCGCTCTGCTAAAAGTTCTTCCCTTCTTCTGGCAATCTTCTCATTCTGTTAGTGAAAAAACATGTAAGAAGACTGATACTTCCTAATAAAAGCTCCCTGTCTGAAAATTGGTCATGTAACCTTTAATTACCACTGTTCTTTCCATCTTAAAATTCTGTTTCCAATTGGTTCTAATGTTAAAAAATACTGCTTAGAGTTTGAAATGYTGCAGACCAGATATACCTCTCTACTAAGAAAACATGTAAGCATATTTTAGTTAAACTAATTTGGCAATTTCTGATTTTGAGATTAGAGGAAAAAGAAAGACTATGATTCTTCTCATGCTGAAAATACAGTAATAGGTTTTTTGGTAAACTACAGAGTTTCTAAATTTATAGGTGGTTTCTGCCATTTGGCAAAGGGGTGATTGAGCATGGTGGTAAATACGTGGTGTTCCCTTTGACTGTTTAGGGAYATTAATGGTATCGTATGAGTCTTGTCCCAAATTCTRTTGTCCTAACTTGCTGTGTGTCAGYTGTTCCGTAGTAAYGATGCTCAAACCTTTTCTGATATTACATGTGAAATACTACGTCTCACTTTATATAAAGTTAGGAACCATGAATATATTATATGTGCCAATTGTAAATGTCTGCAGAATCTTCCAATTGCCTCAAACAACTTGTAACCTGCTCCACAGTAGACACAGCTTCATTTGAATGGGAGACAGAGCAGCTGCAACAGCACTGAGAATGTGGCTCAGAGGTACTACATTCCTGTGCAGAATATCAGAGTTGGAAACACAGACACATCCCCCATGGAGTACTCATGAAGTCAGCCTATGGGACATGCTGATCAACTCAACAGCACATGCTCAGGGAATCTGGGATGCAACAACATTACAGTGCATGAACTGTCTATTTGTTTTTTTTTATTGCCATATTCATTCCCTCGATCTAGTTGCCTTTTGCTCTCAGACTTACTAGATTCTGTCCGACTGCCTTTTAACTGGCAGCATAGCTACTTGTCTTTGACTGTGAGATGCCCAAACTCCTGCATAAACTAATTGCATAGAAGAGGAAAGGAGCCCTAAATTATTTTTGGCCCCTATGGTAAGCCTAGGAATGCTGTGAATGTGTAGGACTGTCTCCTGGCTCCAATATCTATTACTCTGTGTGCTCTTCACAGCTTTGGGAGTTTTAGAATCTATGTTTAGAACTCTGCTCTTGAAACAACAAAAAAACTGATGTAGGGTTAAAAACATACCCTTTTTTTTGCTTTTAGCTCCTTCAGGTTCCTTTTATATTCCTTTTTTTTACGTCGTCTGTCTTTCCATTTTTCCAGACGTGGAGGAAAAAGACGGTCAAGAATGTTACTTTCTTCTACTTGAATATAAACTGCAACATCAGGACAGAGTCCTCGATCTGACAAATATTTGGCTTCATCTGAACTACGAGGAAAGCCATCCAGTATAAAGCCTGTGGACCTTATTGGAAAATAAGATATTTATCATTACACAGTGCAGTTTAAAGTGCAACACAGTGAACATGCAATTATTTTGAAAAAACTCCACAAACCCTCCCATGTTAAATGTGTATGTTAGAAGTAAAATTTAAAAAATACTTTCAGCTACTATCTTTTGACAATGCAGAACTGATATTTCAGTATGTATATTAATTATCATATTTACTAATTAATTTCTTCTGAGGTTTTAATGYGCAATGCTTACATATTTTAAAATAACTTAAAACCCCCAAAATAGTGTCCTCAGACTTGCTTGTGTGACTCTAAACCCAATATTTTTTTAGGCTCTACTCTGAAAAAATAGAAGTTGCCCCAAATGGTTTTTTGGTAACAACTGCCAAGGAAAGTTTCTACCTGAAAATTTATGTTTCTTCTCTAGCATAGGATGAGAAATTTGCTACTCAGCATGACTTAATTTTCTCTTTCTGCAGATGTTAAAGACAAGTCATTTATACCTGGAAAGCTCTATGGCTTACTGGAGCTCTTATAATTTGGAATCAGRTGAGTAGTTATGTAAGGCTGAATGCTGCGTTGATAAGAAGTTAATATTTATTTTTATTACTTTAGACTCTGATAGGATACATTGTAAAATTGCAGAAACCATAAGAAGCTACAAGGAGTGGGAGTGGAGGGAAGAACAGGTAGCCCTGGATGCTGTGGGGAAGAAGAGTTCAACATAGTATCATTTAGTAGTGTAATGTAGTGTCATATTACATAGTATAATATAATGATACAACATTATGTATAATGCTGGGCAATTTTTTGTTTTGGTGCATTCTTTCTTTTCCTAAAACTGATCTCTCTGTTTTTATACTGTGTAGACAATCACTGTCCCCTATCTGTAGTCAGGACAAAATTACATAAAAATATAAAAGCTTTGTTTACGTATCTATCCTGTAAGCCCTGTGTGCAGCCTATAAAATACAATATTACTGTCAAAATATCAACCAAAATAGTACAACAAAGCCAAGACTGACAGGTAGTCATTGCTCACAAAAAGTACAAGAGCACTGAAATAATCTCTGCAATAGTAATTTACAATTGTGGACACAATGGACTATGTACTTCCTAAGATTAATTWAAGAGAGAATCTAATTACAGTTACCGGAATGGCTCTTTCTTCCACCAGTCAAGAACAATGTTATCAAGGACTTCTGGAGGCAGTTCYGTATTATCCATTAGATTTGCTTTGATTGCCACTTCTTGATCAGTTAATTCCACTTCCTTAATGTAAAGAAAATCCACCAAAAATGAAAAAAAACCAACCCAAATCCAAAACCAATTAACCAAACAAAACAGAAAGTAGTATCTACTTGACACATTTATTGTGTTTTTGCTAAATAAGGTACTGTCTTCATTTGACTTAAACCAGCAGAAACAAATTCATTTGTCACGCTGCATCATACTACATTATACGTTTTGGGTCATTCCCTAAAATTAGKGCAATGGCTGCTGTATGAGTTTTAATGAAACCTAAAATCAAGCACAACTGTTAAGTATTTAATTATACATATGCTCAGTTCAGAGGAATTGAGATCAAAATGAGCACAGTTTCTCCTAATTGCCTACAAGCAATTTTCCACTTGGCTATACATGTTCCCATGCTGGAAGATTACCTGCAATACCTCAGAATGCTTTTCACTTTTTAAGWGCAACTATTATATTTGGATGGAATAAAAATAAAATGTTGAAGATGGATATGTAAGGTCATTGGAACAAGAACAGATACCAGACAGATAGCATTGTTCTACAGAATCTAGTAGTATTAATGACTAGTCATATGCGGAGTATTCAAATACCAAATCAAACTACTAAATTCTTGTGGAAAACTGCTGGGGTTTTTTATCAGAATCTGTAAGTCTGTAAGGTTGATATGGTTGAGGATGCACTTCTCATAGAACAGCTTCCTGATACAGTCTGTGGTAAAAAATAATGAAAAGAGGATACACATTGGTGGTTCTGGATTAGTTTACATAATTCATATATCAAAACATGTCTCAGAATCAAAACGTGTCTGATATCAAAAGGCCATGTCTGAATAAGAATTCCTATGCCTGACATCTGTTCTGCTAATGGAGCCAGGAGAACTTGAGAACATGCTGGAAGCCCCAGGTCTAATGTAGTATATATGAGTAATATTTTCTCTAGTGCCTGACACAGTATATACATTAAAAGATGTTTATATGACAGAAGATACCTAAGAAGACAAAGTGATAGCCAGACTTGTAACACAGAGGCATCTTGAAAGAAATGTGTGAAGTGGGAGAGAAGAGTAAAACATGTAAAAATGTGTCACTGACATTACCAGTGCGAAAGAGAGGCAGGAATGGCATTTGTATCCAATAAAAGAAAAGAAGCACAAGATGTATACTSCAGGTAGAGGAAACAGAACTACCCACAGAGCAGTGATTTGAAGGACAAGGATGTCCCCCACACCTGTCAATGATCAGAAGGCCTTGGCTGACACTAAAACAAGCAGGGTGGTATCTTTTTGCTGAACCTTCCAGACTGCATGGTATGTTTTGTTTGCCTTTAGTGGTTTTGCTTTGAGCATTATAGCTGACCTTAAGCTTTCTTCTACTTTAAGCTTTCTTTTTCTTCTACTTTCTTGTGCTGAAGTGGAAGACAATGAAATTTTGGAGAGGTGGTGAGTCAGTGAAAAACACAACAGTCAAGCAATCCAGTGGCAGTCATATTCCGAGAAATGTCTGGGAAGTCTACAACCCTGGAAATTATCCTCTATAGAGTTTTGTGCATGAACCAATGAATGGGTTTCTGAACTGAACTGAAATTCTATCAGCTGTGCTTAAGTCATGCCATCAGACGAAGCACTTCAAGCATGAGAAAAAAGAATGTGGAAGATTGTTTCCCATCAGATTCAAAGATGACAAAGGAAAAATACTACAGAAATGCCTTGATGTAAGACATGTATTGATGCCAAAAAAATTAAATTGAGTGAGAGACAGCCATATCCACCAGTGCCAGGAACACCTGCCATATTTTTGGCTGTGACGACCAAGTTGTAAACTAACTTGCCAAAAGAACTCCTTCTTTGATTTTGATGAAAAYCTGATTCTTTTTGTTCTGACATTAATCATTTTGACCTGTACTCCATCTGTGTTAAAGCATTTGCTTGCAATGTTACCTGCTCTTATATTATTTCATCAGAACATTACCTTCCAGTTATCAGGGACCAGCTCCATTTTTCAAGACAGTAGAGTGGCCTTGAATGCACCTTTGGCAGCTTCATCAGCACTGCAAGTGCATCCCATTGACCTGTGTATCTTGAGTTATATAAATGATCCCAAATTTGATGCTGTTCTGTTTTGAATGGTACCACTTTTTACCCATGATTTCCTATTAGACACAGAGCCCTCTAGGCCACAGATTAGACTGTACTTGCAAAGACCATGGTAAAGAAGGCATTGAGCATCTCAGCCTTTTCAGTCACAGACTCCTAGAGTCTTTCTAGAACTTTCWTTTACTGCTGTCATACTACATAAATTCTTTTTGTAACCCTTCAGATCCCTCACTGAATTCCACTTCCATTGAGTGCTCATCTTCGTAATACTGTCCTGAGCTGTTTTTGGATGCCTTGCCTCTGTAGCCTGCTGCCTCTCTTGCATGCTTCCTTAAATCCTGTAGCAGGAAGTGTTTGAAGATCTCTAATAATTAGTAATTCAGGGTACTTGTCAGGGACCAGGAACACACGCACCAAAAAAGGCTCTTAAAATGTGATGCAGAAACTTATTTCKTCCTAGATCATTGAGTGTTGGATAAATCCTTATTTCTACTGTGTGAGAGGTAGATTTTCAGTTTCTTTSTACTACATATTTTGTGAAAGACTTATATGCTGTGTACTTGTGTTGAGACTTCTCCACACAATGAAGGCTTTTAGCATATCCATTACTGTCTACAAAATTCATTTGTATTCAAAGCATTAAAACCCTGTGGATTTTTTTCTCCCAATATATCACTGCCTAAAAAAAGAAAACACTCTGCTTATATACATTTATGTAAATGCTTGTTCTTCAGGGTAAGAGATGGGGTCTAGAATGAATACCTGCAGAACACCTTCCTATTACTGTGTTGACCTTGACCTTCTTTTCCCTTAGTTGGTCTTCCATTGGCCATTTAGCATCTATCTCTACTATTTAGAAAAAAAACCTGCATAGAAATCTTGCAAATGTTTTAAAGCATGTTTGAGGTATTTATAAGAAAACATTGGCAAGAACTATCATTTCCAAATTTCATCAAGTAAATAATTTAGCATAATTTTACAATTTTTACAATTTTATAGGAAATTCTTGTTCTGGCCTGAAAATGGTTATTTTGTGTRTGGATGTAAAAAAGATTATTATTACCTGTTTGCTTTTTTCTATTTCAGTTTTAGCCCTGGTCTGAGAGAAGTCWTCTAGCTCCTCTGGTATTTTATAGTCAGATTCATGATCTTCATCACCAAAGGGCCCAACTTTCTTCTTAGTTTTAGGTAAAATCAATTCCTGTAGATATTCTTCAAATTGAATATGGAAAATGCCTAATTTGTCTGCTAACTGTCGCGCACAAGTACTTTTACCTGCTCCATGAATGCCAAGTAAACACACCCGTAAAGGAGGAGCCTGCAGGAAAAAATTGGAATATTTCAATTTAACATACATACATACAATGCACCTCCTAGTGTTTATCACTTCAAAAATTTCATTATAAAAATTCCATCAAAAACTATCACTTAATTTTGTGTTTTAATTTTTCCAGACTTTCTATTGCTGTTCTAACTAAACTACCTGTTCTCTGGAAACACCAAACAAATCTACTACCCTACTATCAGCAGGTAAAAATGGAACTTCATTAGACAATTCTGGTAAATCTTCCATTCTTTTACCCTTTTTACACTACAAAAAACCCACAAAAACCCTAACATGTGTCATTTGTTAAATACATTTAAAGATTATTGTAAGCCTTTATAATCTTCCTCTCTTTTCTGCTGTATTTGCATCATTAATTAAATGTGCTAATTTAAGTTTACATTAAGAAAATCATCAGTGTCTTATTTCTCTCAAGAACTTGCCTAATATATTGTTACCTAGGAAAAAAACAGCAATAATAAACAAGTCTAAACGGGAATGGAAAATAGTTATTTTAATCTGCTATTATCTGCTTTAAATAATTTTTAAGATTCTTACTTGTAGTGGTTTATTGTGAGCCACGTACTCCTCAGGGCTCTTCAAAAATTTATCTCTGCAYTCAGAAGTTGAAAAGTAATAAATCTTTTCTTTATATTTTGCTGCATATTCCTGGAGTCCAGGGTAGAGGACAAAGTCCTCTTTCAGTCTGACTGGACAAAAGTGTTTTGTGTCTCCCATGTGCCTTTTCTTTTGCTTAGCTACTTCTTCATCCTGAAAATATGAAAATTAAAAAAAAAATCTCAGAATTCAGTTGTTTACTTAGATTAATTAGATCAGATTAAATAATGCCAAATACATTATCTGAGGAATCAGAACCGTGTTCTCAAAACAGTTTGGAAGCTGAAAATAAGTCTATGGAAATACACACTTTTTAGATTCTGAGTCAGAAAAGCAACTGTCCAAGAGAATTACTGAGAAAATAATTGATTTCAAAGTATGAATATCATACTCAGCCATTGAAATTAGGGTAGAAATATCTATGATAGAATCTTTTCTGACAGTTCTTGAAGCTGATTTTCTGTTTAAATGTAGACCTCTGAGAGCTGGTGTTATGAAGTCAGGTTATTTATCCAGTAAAGTTAATTTCTAAAAGATATATTAAATACTGCTCTAGTACAGTGTATAGCTATCCTGTGCTGTTAAATTTGGGCATCTTCCAATATAGGATGAAAATAGAAAGGCAAAGCTAGACCTGTAATTTCATTAAAGTGGGTGTGTGAAAATTATTAATAGCTGAGATGGAACAGGGGATTTCCTATTAGGACTCTGTCTCTTCTGATATTTACATGATGGCTCACAGAATCATTATTAGCTGACAGAAATCAAAATTCACATTTGTTTCCTTAACAAAATCCCTCTTTGCCATCAGGCAAAACTAGGTAGAGTCATCTTCTCTATTAGCATGGGGGTATTTGAGCTTCTTGATGAATTAAAACTACTACCATCCAAAACACAGAAATGTAAAGMAAGTGTTCTTGAAGCATATGCTAATATTTATTCTGCAAGAAAGCTTCAACTGGATCAAACAAAATCAGATGCAAAATCTGACTTCWCTGAGGTTATGTTCAAACTGAAAATAAAGGAGTTACAATAAAAGCATAAATAAAAYTGGCATGCTTACTTGTTCCTCTTCTTCACCTGTCTCTCCCTCTTCTTCTTCCTCTTCTTCTTCTTCCTCATTTTCTGCTTCAGCAGCCAGATCTTGGTCTTCCTCCTCTAAGTCTTCATCAGCTAATTCCCAACCGTGATATTTAAAGAGTTCTGGAAAAGTCAGGGGTTTTATTTCTGTTTCAATACTTTTCCTTTGGCTATACCACAATATATTCTCTTTGTCCATTAAAGAAAGCACATACATGGAAGAAAATAATATCAACTGTATACTGCATTTCTTCTACACACAGAACAAAATATTCTCCCTAGATGTAGTAATTATTTATATTGCCTCCTCTAAAAATGGAAATTCTTGCTTTTGGTTGAAGTAAATTGGTATTTTCGATGGGAATGTGTATTACAAAAGTATTATACAAACACATGCAGATAGTGCTATGCATATTTGCAAGTTTTTTCCTGTTAGTTGTTGGGAAAAATCATCACTTGATTTTTGTTTTATTATAGAGCCAGCACAATAGGTATTTTGGTTAATAAAACACTTGTGTTATAGTAATGATAGGAAAAATATAGTATTATTTATCCAGTGCTCAAAATTCTCAGAGAGCACACAAGTGAAGAAATTTAATTTGCCAAAGAAATGTCAATTCTAAAAAAATGAAAAATTCAGTTTTGAAATACAGTCTATGCAGGTGGTTAGGCTAGATTATTACACACCCTGAAAGTCTCATTAACCCAATGACCATTGTATATTAGTGAACATTACATTCATGTACATTAGTTATCTGTCCATTTCTCAAGCCAGTATCCTGACACGCACAGATAGAACAGGTAACTGTGGCAATGTGCTTTCAGAATGTTTAGGAAGCTATTATGTACCTATTTGCATAGCCAGATAATATATATATTTCAGATATATATATTTCCCATTCTTCTATGTCTTAGAGGCTGCTATTGTGCTTTTCAGCTGACCTAGAGAACACAGTATGACCCTCTTCATATTAGTAATATCAAACTGAGTRTAATCTACCCTCTAATATGCTCACATAAGCTATCCAAAATCTCTCTTGATAGWTTAAGTGTCAATCACATAAACAGCATTACTTACTGTCCATAACCAGCACAATACGATTAAGCAGACTTTCTGGTGTTTGCTCATCAATCTCTAAAACAACAAGCTGAACTTGAGATGAATTCTTGATTCTTAATTCTACTGTTTTCCAATCATTCATGAAAAGGTCAATCTTGTTCTTCATTCTTTCCATTTCTTGTGTATTTGAAAAACCCTCTTCTGCAAATTCAGGTTCCTCCATTGTTTCCATTTCTTGTGTATTTGTAAAACCCTCTTCTGCAAATTCAGGTTCCTTCATTGTTTCCATTTCTTGTGTATTTGTAAAACCCTCTTCTGCAAATTCAGGTTCCTTGATTTCTGAAAATCAAATAATATATAATAGGCAATGCTTCTCTAAAATGTTTTGCCTTTAAAAACTATCATTATGCTTCAGGACTATTTTATATTGCTCCTCCCCATAATTATCAATTATTATATTAGTAGTTTACAAAGACACTTTGGAAACTCCCAGTTTAATTATGTTGATACTTTATATACTCAGGCTTCTCCAGGAAAATAAACAAGGTCAAATYGCTTAACTACATTTGCATATGGTTAATTAAAACAGCACTCAAAATAAATATGACTCTTTCTGCAAATAAATATCATATAGAATTAATTAATCTAAAAAAATCTGCTTTAATTATGTCAACAGCTTTTGACAGACTATCCATATAGCCATGCCTCATGCCAACATAGGAAAAATTTGAATGAAAAAATAAATGAAAGTAAAATCTTATCATGACTTCCCTCTGTAAATACTTGAGCTGGGAAACTCTCACAGAAAATTCTGGCTTTTATTAAGCCATGTCTGCATACAATAATTTGTTTAGAAATTAAGAGAGAGAATACTTTAATCTTTTAAGAAGTGTGCAGAAATTTGTAGTGTCTGTTGTTTAAGATCAGTCCAAGCCTTTTTCCTGACACTGTCTCTGGGAAAGCAGGCAGCAGTTAGAGACTAAAAGGATACATTAATATAAATAAAACAGTCATAGGTACTACACATTGTAAACATGTCAAAACCATACCAAATGTGTTGTCATACTCTGTTAGCAAACAAACAAGGGGYTAGTTTTTCACCATAACTTTTTGCTGAAGAAGGCACATGGAATTAAGAACTTGATATTGACAGCTGATACTGAATTAAAAACTTGATACTGACAACAGGTACAGAATTTAAAATTTCATATTGATGCATTAAAAAAGCTTCCTAGAGCTGCAATTACTATCCACTCATACATTGCTAGACCCTGAAAATCCTGAGACAAAGTTCTGTCTCAGCTAGAAGATGATACACAAGTGCCTATATGACACCATAAAGACCTCATTGCTGGCAGCAATGTGGTGTTGTTGCAGCTGTTCCCATTACCTTAATATAATTTTCAACTCTGATTTTCTTTTCACTCTTTTTTTTTTTTGTTCTGTTAGTAAGTCTGACATAAATGACGTCAGCTAACAGGTAGAAAAGCAGTTGATAGCACTGAAATGCTCTGATAAATGGTCTGACATTACTGTAAGTTTGCTGGAACTTACAGCATATGCTGTGTTTGTTTTCTGCCAGAAATGAAGATGCAAGAAAAAACTTTATTAGTGAATGGAATGATTTTCTACTTTGCCTAAATTTGCCCCTTCTCTTGTTGTTCCTATCTTGTTTTTCGTTGAAAGAGCAGGAACAGATTTTGACCCAAGTAACAACATGCTCAGCCTATTCCAATGAACTTCCACTGATCTTTTACAAGAAAAAAAGACCATTATTACTGTTCTTCCTTATGTGCTTTTCTTCCTACATGTACAAAGGAGAGATTACTGAAAATGAAAGTCTTATGTAATGCCTTGTAAAAGGCTTTGACTACTTTCTTAAAAATATGAAACCTCAAAAGATTAAAACCACAAGGCTTTATGGTTACTCTCTAGCATTAAGCAGGCCAATGCTCACGACGTCAAATTGCAGCATTGTAACATTCATTTTGAGTTTATCCCAGTCTGAAAAATCCAAACAATTTTTCCGGCTTATGAAGGGTTAGATTGTCCTGTTACAATTTTCTTCATTTGGAAAACGTATTTCCTCCCAGAACCAAGTATCTCTCAATCTCCTCTTATGGATTGTTCAAGAAATTCACAAATTACACATTCAGTATTTCAAAATAGAACCAAAAGKCAAAAAGTGTGCAATGTTGCTGGATTTCAGTGATTAGGTACAAGTAAGACTTGGCAGGAAACAGATCTAAACATAATGGTCAGAGAAGAGATGCTGCCTAATTTCTGTCTAATATTCTACCAACTAAAGCATCACCTCGAAGTGTCGGCTGGGATACATGAGTGCCTGCAGTACAAGAAACATATCTAACATACCTTTTTTTGAAATTCCTTCATGGCCCACTAAGGTTGGCCCCTTCCTAGTTTGCTACTTGTGCCTATTTTTACAACCCTTTAGTCCATATACAAAGTCAGGCACTTTAAAGATAGCTTTGGGTACTACGATGTCTACATCTTCTTAAGGGTCTGTGTCACAATGTTTAGCCCTCCAGAAATATACTAAATTTCTGAAGTCTAAAATATACTAATTAATTAGTCTAAATATACTAATTTCTATTTTTAATAATTTTATTCTTCTGCTTCTGAGGCTGAAACTTTTATTCTCTTAATATCCCCATTTATCTCCACTATATACATGTTTAACTGAGATTTGAAGCAAGTTAGGCTCCCTATAGCAATTCATGTGCTGGCTCAGGGACCTGAGGGTACCCCAGGGCTTGGCTGTCCCCACCCAGCCCCTGGGACTCCCCTCACCTGCCCACAGCCCAGGGCCCCATGACAGCCCTCAGGGCAATACCACTGCAGAGCCAAGGTGAACTGCAAAACTATTAAAAAACAAGCATTTTGACAAGTATTTTTGTGATATTTTATAACAACCAAAACTTATAACAACTGCGTTCCCCCCCATTTTTCTACAGTTTTGAACAACACAGGTGTTAAACTGACTTCTCAATGGCTAACCTTCCTCTTGATTACTAGTCTAAACATCAAAGTGCAAAAGGGCATATCATTAAGCAGAAATATTTTGTAGATTTCAAATAGTCWGATCCTGAATTAAAAATGTTTTCCTTTGAAAATATTTACAAATATTTGTGTTTTACTAGACACTCATTCTATGTTATTACACTAGTTGTTGCCTGCAATGACATTTTCTCCTCTTCCTATGACTCTAAATAGGCACATGAAATACCTTTTTATGTACATTAGAAGATGTGCAAATGGTGCCATTATGTGCATTCTGCAGGGATATATTCCAGTAGAGATGGAGATTTAGCCAGGTAAAACCTGCTTACATTTGGGCAGCTCTAATGCAATATGTAATGATGACTCCCTTAGGAAAACAGATTTTAAGAAAATAAGAGAAGGATGCATTACTAACCAGGTTACATGAACTGCTGGTTGCACGTGTTATCCCTGGCASAGTCACACTGCAGCAATCACATGTGCTGCCTTGTGAACCACAGCCTTATTCACAAGCAGTAACACATGGAAGGCAGGGATGAGGGCGGCTGCATCTGGCTTTCAACAGATCATCTTATAGTCCAGCCCTTTMAAAACCTCTCAGTCCTGAGCAGGTTATGACCCTTCAGAAATATACAGGCAGAGCAAGAGATTTAAATGAATATTTGGCATCACTGACACAGAATACTGAACATGGTGAYGAATCCACTTAAGAGAGTAGCTCCCATCCCCTTTATCTCAGATGCACTCAGAATTAATGTTATGTCTCCTGACTCCTGATAGGCCATATTTAGCAAATGATGGACCAGCATGTGTTCCAGCTTTGTTTTKATACTCTTGGCACATAATTCCATCAAAATACCTCTATCCAGAAGGTTTTGTTGCTTAAAGAAGCATATCCAGCAGCAATTACTGCATAATTACAGAACTTTTAAATAGATTACCCAGGTCTAAGCGAGCTGGAGAAACCTTCCCCTGGAAAGAGGGCAGAAATAACAAAAGAAAAAAGCTTTTCATTCCTAGTGAAAAGAGACAGCCCAAAAATCAGACAACCCAAACCTCATTTGGTTTTGATTCAAGTATTTGAACCTTATTATGAGAAAAATGTTGCCTCCCTGGCAAGTTTGTTTCAAACTTGGTCTYGGGAACCAAGTAAGGTACCTGTACCTTTGCCATTAGATATAAATTATAATAACTCTGCTTGGAGTGGTTATTTATGGTGAGAAGATATTTAAAAAAAAATTAAAACATAGTCAAGAAAAATGTGTGAAAAGACAGCAATGGTTTAAAAATAAATGACAGAAAAATGCAAACAACTTTCTTTCTGAGGAGGTGGCCTTCTACCTAATAATGCTGTTCTTTATTTAATTTCCTTATAATAACGGTGAAAGGAAACAATCTTTTCCAGCCTTAAATCTTGGGCTTTCATAAGGATGGCTTATATGCCAATCTCTCATATTTTTTTGCTCTGCATSTTTGCTTTTACTGAGCATAGTTACCATAGAGACAAACAATTCCCAAAGGCTTTCTGCCCCCACATTCTCTCAGTAAATTGCTGGGGAAGGAGAGGCTTTAATATCTTASTATCTATGACTTTTTCTTCCCTCGGTCCATATTCAGCAACAAAAAAAGAAAAAATCCTTCTTTCCTCCCCATTRAAACACTGCCAAAGCTGACACAGACACACCAGAAGTCAGCATGTCCTCTTCATTAGAGCTGAACAATCAAAATGAACAGAAAGGAAACTGATCTGTATTTCATTATTGAATGCATTTTCAGCTGTCTTTTTGAAACAGACCATGTAGTTTGTTTATATAGATTTTTCATTACTTACTTATAATACATATACTGCCAAATAATCTTCAGCATGCAACAGTGAAATGTACTTAGTAGRCAAACTTACATTGTAAGTACCAATTATTTCATTTGGAGAAAGAATTTTGGAAAACTTAACAGATTAAGTTGATTCTTTCTGACTCATAAAAATGTATATATTTCTATTAAAATAAAATGGTTTCTATGTGATCTATTTCTGGTTCTTCAAAATATTCTAAAAATTCTAGCAGATAAAAGCTAAAATGTGTATTTTAAAAACTAAAGGAGACCACCTCCATTAAAGATCAGTTTCCTTCAGTGTTTTTTGAGAGAAAGCTATTATAAATTTTCATATATCTTTTCCATATCTTATGGTTCTATTTCATTTACAAGACTAGTACTGGATGGGGTCAAGGAGGACAATGGACAGACATTAAGCAAAGTAAATTAAGAGGATGTCCTTTTCCATTATCATGTTCAGAAAGTGACAAGAGCTTTCAGAAAGACTGACAGCTATAATCATAGGCTTTTGTTCCTTTTTCTTCTGCAAAACGTTGCATAGTTGTACTCCACCAGTATTCCTAGACTTTATTTCTCTGAATGAGAGACTAAACGAATTGAGGAAGTTGTACTTAACCTTTCTGCTTCAAATGYTGAAATTCCTCTGCCTAAAATACTGGGATTACAGGTATTAAAATGCAATTATCACATCTGACTTATGAAGGAGGGCACAAAGTGGCTTTGAAGATCATGCAGCTTTGCTCAAAGACTGAAGAGACTGTGAAGGTAGYATCACGAGAGCTTGCTTTGAAGTTTGTAGTACAAGTAATTTGCAATCTCTCATCTCCAGTTTAATAAACTGTCTTTGTCCAAACTCTCTCACTGAAAAGCCTCCAGTTAAAGGAAAGTACAAATCAGGATGCAAGTCAGTCAGGAAAAACAAAGGAAATATAGTTAGAGGCTGTAGGACTGAGCAAACATCGTCTTCCTGGTAAGTGTTATAATTACAATTGATTCCAAAAAGCATTTATCTTCAAAGACTWAAGAGGAAATGTTCTAACATGAACAGGTTTTAATTATTTTTTGCTGTTGTTGTTGTTTCAAATATCTTACTGAATTTAACATGATAATAAAAATAAATAAGCAAGAATATAGAATAAAAGTCTAAGAGATGGGTATTGATTCAATCCTYCACCATCTGTAACAAGAAAGGAGGATTGGGATCAATATTAAAGAGTTTATAACTAATATTGATATTAACAGCTGTGAAGTACAAGCATGAAAGGCGACAGTTGGAATTATCAGTTCAGCTCCCAATTTATTTTTGCCAAGAATTCCTGCCCAAATAGCAARAGCAGCAGAAGAGACATCAGTGAAGATGAGGTTGTACAAAAACACCAGCCTGAGCTACTGAGGCATAAGCATGTGCGCTCCAGTTGAGTTTGCTGTAGTAAAGGAATAATCTCTAGCAGAAATGTGGCAGAAAAAGAATACACCAAGTATTACTTAAGGAAAATTGGAGTGAACCCACAGATCAGCTTGAGGTTGATAACTCCTCTACAATGCCTGAAAAATATTCACATAAATTAATATAGTTGTCTCCAGTACAAATAAAGTCATATTCATGCAAAGCTTCTGCCAAAATGTTTAAATAGAGTAAGAAATTCCTGAAAACAAACCCTCAGAATAATTGTCAAGGGACCTGAAAAAAAATGTGAGGCTGTAATTTTCAACTAGACATTACAAGCAAGAGTTACCACATAAATTGATTTCTATATCTTGCGCAGACATTTCAGCATTGAACTTAGCTTCTTAACTCCCTTAAATACATTTGTTAGATTTACATGAAGTCTCCTTCTCCAGCTACTTCCACTCTCGTTAAGACACATGTAAGTACCTTGTTCATTACTGGGACCATTTTTTCGTTTTAAACAYGGACAATATTATAAATTTGTATATGTTCAGCACTGAAACAATCCCAGAATCCACTGAAGTTGCAAAAATTGAGATTATTAAAATGTGCATCTATTTATATAGAATTAAAATTAGAATAGAAGAGAACAACAGAACAGGATAAAACAGAACAGAACAGAACAGAATAGAATAGAAGACTAGACTAGA
>NW_026623255.1:1455816-1479801 GCF_030028575.1 Malurus melanocephalus
CAAGTATCTGAGAAATTCAGGGCTGACCAAAAGTTAAAGCATGTTATTAATGGCATTTCCTAAATGCTTCTTAAATGCTGACAAGCTCAGGGCATCAATCATCTCTCTAGGAATCCTGTTCCAGTGTTTGACCACCTTYTCAGTAAAGAAACTTCCTAATGTCCATTTTAAACCTCTCCTGGTGCAGCTTTGAGCCATTCCCATAGGATACCATGTATGAAAAACCAAAAGAGYATGATTTGGGCTCTGGAGAATTCTTCTGAGTTATCATTTTTACATTATTTATAACTGTTACATATTATAAACCACCACCAAACTGTGATCATGTGAACTCTGAATATTCATTTATATTGCAAAGATATGTTACATGGGAGAAAAGCTGCAGTCAGTGTGTGGAATATGTGCACTACATGTGAAATAAATTATGATGTCAGGCTGAGGGCAGCATGACTGAAGTGTCTTGGTGAGTCACTGTTTGATTATTGATATAAAATGTAGGCATAGGGAAACATGACTTTCTTTGAACAAGGACTTAAAATGCGTTAGGAGCACAACTGTGTACATGACATCATTACTTCTAGCATTAATAAATTTTGTCTTGATGTACTCAGATCAAAATCAGTTAGATATTCAAAACTAAGATGAACTTTGTTGTTTGAGACATGGATGACAGAGTATCTTTGTATAAACATTTATATTTAATACTGTAGGATTCATTCACTTTAGAGAAGGGCTGTGTTTTTATTAGAAACTATAAAAAGTTATAGTGTGGATTTTAAAAAATGCTTACATGCAATTAAAGAACCCTAGAAAGCTTGAGCATTTTTTCACAGAGTAGGTGAAATGTTACCTCATTAAAATTAAAAGCATGTTGTCTTATTCAGTCTATCTTACACTACCTTTAAAACTTAGGCCTTGTTATATAGATGGAAAATAAATGCCACACTAGGTAATGAAAGAAAATGTGTGTGAGACATACTGGCAATGCAGAACTGAAGCTTGGCCATAGTATTTTTGTACAAAAATCAGTGTGCTGTGTTTAAAAGAAAGACAGTAAGTGGCAATCCAGGCCCTTGATGAGAAAAAAAAAAAGTGAGAATTCATGCATTTCCATTTTAAGTTTCATCTCTAGGCCTTGCATGATACCTTAGGCTATRAATGGGAAATCTTGAGACTGCACAGCAGAGAAAGAAAATACTCAAAAGTCCCCAGCCTAATTCATAACACAGGGATAAATACTTGTGCATGATAATTCATCTTGACAGCAGATCCAAATCAGACAGAAACATTCTTCTAAGAAAGTAGACAGTGATTAAAGAAGGMTAAAAGGGGAGTAAAATCCTGCAACTTTTTCAACTATTGAGGTTGAAACCGTTGAAATTTACAGGATCTAATTCTAAAGCTCAATCCAACTGACAGAATTCTCTGAGGTGCAAAAATCCAGCCCATTTGTGACAGSTGGCCTGCTGCCAAAATCTTACTCMTCACAGATTATTCACTTCTGCCCAGGGCAATTATATTTTCTCTGCTGGAAACTAAGTATAACACAATTCTGMTATAACAGTAGGATCTTTACAGGAAACAAAAAAATATGTGGTTCTGTTAATATAGAAAGCAGTGAAGTAAGAAAGTCATTACCCGAAATGTTTTATTAATATTGTCAARAGAGAGGAAACCCCATGCAATACACAGAATTCTGGGTTTTTTTATATGATATTAAATTATGTTGTTGAAGACTGATTTCCATAAGCACAAACTGGGGGAGGAACAATGACAGATGGGTGAACCCCAGAAACTTAATCAGAAAAATAGAATCTTGACTTGACATCCCTCCAGGCCATTAGAAGATGATGATGAAGGCCTTGTCTGGGTATGAAATATATTGAGATGGGTCACACGGAGAAGCTCTCTCTGGCTAAGATGGATTACTGCCTACAGGGCATGAGATTCAGTAGGGAATGCCTAAGGAAAAGCAGTTTGGGATTGTGGGAGATTTATAATATTAGGAGGCTTTTCTGAGAAGGATCAAAGGGAAGGAGAAGGAAGGATCAAAGTGGACTGGAGAGGAACAAGCATGGATAACAGAGTAAGAAGAGGATGAAAGTGGAAAAGGCAATATATGCTCAGACTCATTGCATGGTCCTGTGGATATGGAACTGCAGCAGCCTCACCTCTACTGGGCTTCTGGATTCAGCAATTCATAATGTATATTGCTATCAGGCTGASAAATTCTTAATGAATGTTAAGAGAGCCATTCCTGAACTGATTTCTATTCCCTTTTAATCACTACAAGCTGAACTTCTTAGAGGAAGAACAGAGAATCAGGCAGTTTTGTCATTTTCTCATTAACTATTGACTAAGTTCTAACCATATTTTGTAATTTCCGAAGACACACAGATTTTTTGATGAGTAGTTTCAAGACAGTTAATAATCACTTAGGAAAATTACTAGGGGAGATAGAGTCCTGTCCTTTGGATTTATTGAAAACTGCAACAGTGCTGGCTGATTTAATGAAAACAATCTCTATTCTGTAACATCCAYGAGGAATGACACACAGAAATGAAGAATGACACACAGAAATGGGCCTGAATCAGTGAAGATAGTAAGAAAAAGTAATTTTTCTAGATGCTGAATGTAAAAAGGAAATCAAAACTGGAAAGTCTCCATAAAAACCCAAAACACTAAATGATTGAAACACATAATTAGATAAATAGAAGTCAAATGACACACGCTTTCACCTTGTTCAGCAGCACCTAGAGACTGATCTTCCTCTGGCATCAGTGGTTCTTCCATTTCTTCTCTGTAAATAAAAGTTTATTTGTCTTAAGACCTTTATAAATATTACTGAAACAAGTTGCAGATATATTAAATGTAAAGATGAGGAAATATAATTTGGGTTGTAAAAAATAAAAATCATATATATGTTAGTATCTAAACCGTTATTGTCTCACTGCATTAAAAGGTTGAACTAATGAAAGGCTAATGAAAATGCATTTAAAAAGAGATTTTTCTGCCACCACATACACTAATATAAATGAAATATTCCTCAAAGATAACACATATTGCATTATTTCCCATACATCATAACCAGTCTTAGTGTACTGCTTTAGTTAATTTGTGTTAATAAAYATACTGACACCTTTAACACAAGTTGAGGCTAGCATTTTCTTGTGCTCAATTTATATATTCTGACATCTGGAATATTTTACCCTGCTTCATCTTCTTTGTTTTCTAATGCTTCATCTGTTGGTCTTTCATTTCTCTCTGCTAARTATGCTCTGCGTAGTATACACGCTCCTGCAGTACAATCACATAACAGTAATGACTTTATTGCATCTGTATAAAACTAAACTTATTGGGTTCCAAACACTATTTAATAAATTACAGACAACTTTTTTAAAAGTGAACAAAAAGCATATATACAATTGAAATGTTACTATACTGTTAATTTCTACAGTTTTAAAGCTTTTTTTTTCAATTTCATGCATTTAATAAACTAAATCTGGGATATTGGAATGTTCTGAAGGTTATAAAGGGAGAATTGAAAGGATTTATAATTTCATATATCATGTGTTACTCTGACATTTATTTTATTTGCAAGTGTACCAAGAATGCTATGAAGAAGCAAATGAAAAACATTCAAATAAAGATATAAACRACGTACACATCTCCACCACTACAGCTGACAGAAATGAGGCATATGCTGTTCCTTCTAGGAATTCTCCTGACATATTTACTTGGGCAAACAGATTTATGATATGAGGCTGTGTGGCTGAAACCCTTTTTCATCAGTGGACTTAATGATGGTTTAGATTAGGTCAGGGAACAGCTTACAAAGTAATGACTAAAATGCGGTGAAAATGTAAATTCCACAACTATATGATTATTTGAATGACAGAAATGGGTAGGAATCAAAYAGTCAACACAATTGTGCAAATAAAAATAATGAAGTGAAACAAAATAGCTAAATTCAAGGGAAGGTATCCATAAGCAAAAAGCTACATTTTTTTAGGCAATTTTTATGCTACCAAGAGTATAAAATAGATTGTTCAGATTAGAGCAAGCAATGGAGAGCTAGGTTTTGAGAACCAGTGGAAATGGCAGAGGTGTATATTGCAGGAAGGAAGCACCATATTTGCAAGGCTCTAGAGAGGCCTTAACTTGAAAGCCTCTGCTGTGAATTCCCAAATTCTTCCCTTCAGGAAAGAAAGAGAAAAAAAGAAGTTACTAATGAAATAAGAAATCTGCTCTGAGTAAACTGTGTAACCTTGATTCTCTCATGCTGATTTTCATATTTAAGGACAAGAATTCGAAAATTTCTCTGGACTGATTCCAATGTTGGGCATCTACTGAGCTTTCTTAAACTACATATTAAATAGACCTATCACGCCTATTTTGAATGGACGTTGTTGAACAGGTAATGATCAAACATTGCCAAAGGACAATTAAACTTGTGGTGTGGTATGATTCAAGCAGATATAAGACATGAAGACATGGTTTGACAGGCAAACTTTTAACAGCATATGAATCTGTTCACTTATTCATGGCTGGCGCCAACCTTCCTTCCAGCTTGAAAGAATAAAGTAAAAACCCCTTACTCTGAATTCATGGATACTAAACTGTGGTATTAATCTGGGTAAGAAGTTACTAATTTTTTTGATCGCAGAATGGAGAACAGGCCGCACCTGCATACAGGTATTTCACCCCCTGCCTTTTCTCTCAAGCTGAGAAATTTCAGACCTGTAATGTGATTTTGCAAATTGGAAAACCAAGGCAGAGAAATTTGACTACATTGCAAGGTGGTTGCTAGCCAGCCAAAGAATGCAAAAATCTGAAACTAAAAACTGGTATTTACCACTGGTTGTAAATAGGAAAATTTGAAATTTGATTATAAATAGGAGGAATTTGTTTTACTGCTATAGCAAAGCATTCCCATTTTCAATTCTGTGTAATTCCCTTACTCCACATTGTAAGAAATCTCGTTGATTCCTTTTTTAGACCCCTGAAGCTTTATAAATGATACGTATCAACTAGTTTTTCTCATAATATACAGATATCAACAGGGTAAAAAAAAAGAAAACATGAAGATGCATTAGGGTGCATTTACTAACCATCATTCACTGTATTCTTCAGACAGACAACAGTATCAGGTAGAAGTTCTTTCTCTGATAAAGCTGCCCAGTGATCTGCTGACAGAGGGTAGTTATCCACTACCCACCCTCCTTTTTCTGAAGCACCAGGAAACCTGTCTTTGTTTGTCTTCATAAGCTGTTAAAAATGTCAGGTTCAGGAATATAGAAAAGATTTAAGTCTGTCAGCTGTACTAAAAAGATTGCACAATACAAAATGATTTTCTAAAAGTTATGATTTTTCCTTATTGTAATTTCTGGTCAGTAAAATGACATTTTTAACTTTACATGGCTGAATGAAATTAAAAACACTTGTAACAAAGAGAGCCTAATATGACAGTGATTTTTTAAGCTTGCCTATAAAGAATWTAGACTTCAGTTTCGATAGCTATACACCATTGGACAAATTTAAATTTAAGATCTGAGAATAAACTTTCATAAACAAACTCTTTTCAAACTCTTATATCTGGACTTTAATAGTGACAAAGAACATAAGAATAAAGCATACAATTACCCCTCAGATAATTCTCCCAGCCTTTAACGATTTGTAGCTCAGGTAATTTTCAAGACATACATAATTTCTGTATGTGTGTGTGAATATACACACATATAGTCCTCAACAGATATGCCTTTTATGACCTTCTTCAGTCTCTCCTCAATCCTATGCAAGCTTTAAGGCTATGTAATATAAACTAAACAGATCAAACAGGAAAATTAAGAACATATATGGATAATGTATAAACTGTTAAGTTGCTCTTAGGAAAAAAGTGTTTGCCACACACTACTTGTAATCTTACCTCTGCAATAGCATCCTCCAGTATTTCAGCATGTATTTGAGGTGACGTAACATCACTTTTCATGGCTTCTTCTACTATGGCCTGAACTTCTGGATCGTCAGCAGTTACCTCTGGTATTTGTAACAATATAATTTTTTTAAAAGCACTTCACAACGAAATTAGAAATTATTTCAATTGGAAATCMGAAATCAAATAAAGCATTAAATCATTACTCAAGCACAGCAGTCATTTAAAGCAATACCACACAATTGCACTGAGAAAGAAATGAACACCAGGTTCTGAATGCAAATCTAGAGAGTGTTTCATAAACCTAAGTTCTATGATCTCCTATTATTAAAAACTCAACCTTTTTAACTGTATAGCATTTTCTACCTCTAAGTTAAGTATCATATGTTTCAATATGAAGAGAATGACATTTCTGTAGTAGAAGAATCAGGCACTTGCAGCACTCAAGAATTTCCTTTGATTTGATTTCTCTTTGATTCCTAATCAAAAGGTGGACCACATTAATTTTAAAATCAATACAAATGTTAGATCAAGAAAGTGCACTTTAAACAATCAAGAAGCCTGCATTCCCTAGATGTACAGAATATTCACATTGGACCCACATTTTTTATTAATTGCTGGCACAACTATAATTATTTAAAAGTTTTTTAAGGATCACTCACAATTGACATGTTAATTTGATAAAATCTGGTGAAGAACTGTTTTAGCCAACTACAGTATCTACTATGAGTACAATTTGRAAAAAAGGTCATATTTATTTTCTGTAATTATGTCAGGATTTTGCAATGATTGTATTGATACTTTTAAAATGCACAAATGTATAATTTTATGAGGTTATTTTTTTGAAGTTACAATGTCCCTGAAAAAGGCACAGCATCTTAATAATTTCCATTATGCAAAAAAACTCAATGCAGCCCAAACTCAAATATCTCATTATTGATTAAAAAATTCTGAAACAATATTTTATGCTATAAAAAGATTTGTAAGGGAAAATAAACCTATGTTTGTGCTTCAGTTTTGCAATAAAATTGCCTGAGCTCTCCAAAGTTATTAATTAGGATTAATTTCTCATTAATCCTAATAGGATCTCAATCCCTGTCCTCAAAAGCCAGGAGTCTGGAATGTGACAGGGTTTAACTGTTCTAATTTTGGTGTCACAGCTTACCATTATTCTTCCTGCAATGCCAATGATATTTTTATCACTGTCAGCACTTGTTTGGTGGCACTAGAGGAATATTCTGACCTCTTGTTAGATGTATCTACCCATGAGAAAGCCAAACATGGTGATTCCTTGCTGAGGTGAGCAAGGCAAAATGGCCTGATTGTCCACTGGACCCATGACTAGAGCCAAGTAAGTGTAAAAAGGCAATTCTTACTCAACAGAGCATTTTCATTTCAAAAGAAATCATTTTGACAAGCCTGCATTAACCTTTCTGGGGGGRAAAAAATACAAATTTTGTTTAAAAGACATTGTTTTCCCCTTTTCAAAATATTTATGGAATTCATCAAGCTGCAGAAATCTAGGTGGCTTAAGAAGTCTAAATGTGACCAGAGCTGGAGCAACTTATGGATGTGCCATCTGTGACAGCATACTTGGAAAGCAGCTCCAAAGTGAAAAATCTGTAGATTGTGGATTCACATCAGTCCAGCTGAGAAACTGCTTTCTTAAGGAGTATTTTATTTTTGCAGAGATTTAACTTGTCAGAGAGTCATCAAAATAAAATGTTTTCAACCAGTATCAGTCACAACCAATTTCTTTTTTCAGCTCAGAGTTCAGAAAACTCTCTTACATAGCCCTCAAATTCAAAGGATTTGTGTATATATATGTGTGTGTAAAAAATACTAAGTTTTACTGAGCTATTCCCTTCACTGCCATATTGTTTGAATTAATATTTAATACACAGAAATAATGAAAACTTCTGCAACTTTTTCTAAGTCGACGTCATGGAAGCTGTTTCAATTAAATAATGTAAAGCAAATAAGACAGTTTCAAAGACCATGGAACAGTTTATTCACCTGATTCTTCCAATTGTTCTTCTAATTCCAATCTATTTTTCACTGCTGCTATAGCCTTTTCTACTGCACGCTTTTGGAATTCCTCAGGGTTTTCTTCTTTTGACTCTTTATATTGTTGAATGAGTTGGTCCATATCAAGAACCTAGTGAAATGATTTGAAAAAATACAGATATCACCAAAGACAAAGATAGCATCTGATCCAACTTCTATAAAATGAAACTATTTTGAAAAAACTCTCAAAATTGCAGAAAAAATGACATATAATTCAAGTGCAGGGTTCRGGTTTTCTGAAAAAGACATTATTTTTAACTTGCATTTATATTTAATTATCTTGTATGCAAAAGTTATTCATAATATTCTAATACTAAGACAACTGGAACAGAAGAGGGTATATAAAAGTATTTTTGATCTGGAGCTACTTTTATAAAAATGAATTTCACTAAAATCCTTGTTTCCTCTGTAATCCCTACATTTGCAATGTGAATGTTAATAACACATAAATAWGCTTAACTGATTCCCAAGCCTTAGCTGATGCCCTTGTACCAAAGACATTTATGAACCTACCTTTCCTTTATAATTTTGTGCAATTGCATTACAAGTAGTTGTTCTTCCAGATAATGGAGGACCAAACACAAATACTTTACAAGGAGGAACTGGCATTGGAGGTAAGAGGTAAGGCCGTGGATTCAACATAAATTTTTTCAATGCCTCTTGAGATGACAGTACATACATTTTACCTAGAAAACTTACAAAAGAAGAGAAGCTAAGAGATATAGACAGTTATCTCATAAAATAGATACAAAAATTAAGAGTGTCAAATTCACTAACCTGACAGCAAACTCTGGGCTTCCCATTACAATGTCCCCTTCCTTTAGAGCCACAGGGCACGCTTGTCCCCACCTGCTTCTGCGCCATCGATATCTGGGCGCTATCAGATTGCAAGATGACAGAGCCCGGAAAAGTTCATCCTGTTTATTAAAACAGCAATAGCAACAAGTGTAATTTTTGTTTGAAGTTACATATGACTTTTTAATAGACTTTCTAAAAACCTTTYGATGGAAAATAAGCAAACTTAAAAAGAAAACCACATCATCATTTTTAGAATATTTTTTAAAAATCATATATTTCAGAACCATAAGATAATTCAAAAGAGAAAGTACTTCATTTTTGAGGATTATTTAAAAGAAGTAGTACTTCAAATAGCTCCTGTAGGCTTTACTTATTATTTTCAGAAGTTTGAAATTAAAAAGAGCCATTTATTGAAGACAAAAGAAAATGGTCAAGATTTCTTTTAAAAGGGATGAAAAAAGACACCATGATCTGTGTCAGGGAATAACAATGTCAGAATATCTATTTTAGGCATGCAGAAATACCTTATGATATAAGTAAATTTAACAGCCTTTTTACAGAATGTGAATAGTGAGTGAATCCTAAAGTCATGGTGACTCTAAATTCAGAACAGTACAGACAAGTGCTGGCTGTGACRAACTGCAGAAGAACTTCCAGAACCTACAAACCTAGGCATTAAAATAGCAGTTTTACACAGAAAATTCTGACTTTTCACTGACTGTCACTAGTCAGAAATAATTCCTCTGTGAAACCATTTTGTCAATGCACAAGAGCAGTCAGAATACAAACCTGAATATTAGGAATGCTGAGCAAAGAGAAAATAGACAATAAGGGTTTATGTTTTAATTGTTTAAATATTGCCCTCATCTTTACTGCAATCTGCCTCCCACTGCCTTAAACTCAGAAAGAACACAGTAAAATGGAAGAAGTTCCAGAAAAAGGTAATATAACTGATCAATCCCACAAAAAGATTGTCAAGTAAGAAGGAATAAAATTATATAGACTGGGATTCTTCAGTATAGCTACATAAGAGCAGGGCAGAAGTCTGAAATCATGAGTTATTAGAGARTAGATATAGAGAACAGAACTAGTCTTCTGCATATAAACTGGAGGACACACAGCTAAAAGGCTGCAGGTTCAACACCAAGGGAAGCAAATTTCTACAAAGTAATGTTCAGTTAAGATGCAGAACTCTTTGCCCTGAATACTGTGGCTACTAAAAGCTTACACACAAACTAAAAGCAACACACAAAATAATTAAATAGTAAGTGCAGATGAYGTTTGACATAGAAAATCTTTCACTTGTAAATTTGTTGAGAACTGAGAAAACAGAAAAGTGAAGGGAGGGGTATTTCTCTGAAAATGTGGGGTTTCCCTGTTACAGTTCCATGCATAKATTCAATATTTTGTTTAAGAAATAGGAAAGATGATCGCAACTAAATATAGGTGACAACATTCATGCAAAGACTTCTAGTTCTCAATCTTATTTGGAAAGGACACAAGTCATAATCGCCCTGATTCAGCAAATATCAGCACTAATGTGTCATTTCTAATTAATTACAGGAAAATAGAATGAATGTGATTTCAGTAATGCCTAATATTGCCAGATTTGGATTAGCATGTTGTTTCTTATTCAGGAAAAGAGTAGACTGAGTTAAGAATCAGTTGCTGAGACTGTTATCCTTTGGCTAAAGTTTCTTCATTTCCTTGGAAGGAATTAATTCTTCCTCTATTGCTAAAACAACCATTTTGTTCAAAGTTTTATCAAAATCATCACCTTWTTTTTAAGTAGTGACAGATTTTTTTTTTTATTTTCATACTTTTTAAGTGGATTTCAGCCCCAGTGTTATGTTAAATTCTCATTTCTGAAAGGTCAAGGCTTAAAAAATGCCCTTACTGAATGGTAAAATAAACTGGTTGCTGTGAAACAAAGTTGTTACAATATAAGCTTACAGCAGAAAAAAAAAAATTTCTAGTTATTACACTTTAGAAAAGCATGCTTACATCTTCCTTTCCTTCTAGCATGTCATCTTGTTCACTTTGAAGYCTGGTTATAGGAGCTGCATTTTGAACTTCCATAGACTGAAGTCGGCCTACRACTGCCTGAAGAGAAAAGAATTCTTGATTTAGTACCAATCAAAGCTGCTTTTGCCATCTGAAGGGGGCCCTTAAAGTATATGTAAAATTGTAACTTAATATTTATATAATGGCTACATATACACTAAGGCCCCGTTTCTAGCTCAGACTCATGCTAGTTATTGAGCTGAGTTTTAATAAGCTATTTGGTAGGTACAGGCAGTGCAAAATGCCAAATCACAGCCTTCATATCCTTATTATGCAGTGAATCCCAAGCCTTCTAAAGGATTAGGCTGTGAATGTTCCCCAAAGGCGGTGCAAGTATTCAGATAAGCTCAAATCAGAAAAAGAGGCAAATCTCTTCAGGAAATCAGATTATGCACATTCAGAAGCAATACAACTTTGGCTAGTTTATTTTAAAAGGTATTTCAACCAAGTGCCTACCAATGAGAATTAGATGGTATTACATTTATTTGAAGTATTTCCTGAATGTAATCTTGATTGAAAGCAATTGTTCTTGAAATGAAAAAGCAAATTCTGTCATGCTTGGGCTAGCTTTATAATAGGTCTTTGCCTTACTTGTAGGTAAAACAGTTGGAATCATAACATAATTTGATTGCATTTACTATAAATTTTGTGTTCTAATGTTCACAAACAGATCATAAATGAGAAAATTGTATGTTCTAATGCTGAAAAGTTACTTGTTTTTTTTTCCCCATAGGACCACTCTTGGTAGTAGAATTAAGCATAAACTGAAATAATTAACTTACAGAATTATAATAATGCAATTTGTTTCAAACAACAGGGGAGAAAATGCAGGAGAAGTTCACTTCTTACCTTAYCAAATACAATCTCCTACTTAATTTTCAACCCCATTCTCTAGGTTCTGATTTGAAGCAACTTTTGCTATGAGGCAGAGGGTAAGACTATTTATCATCAAAATTTAGCCCCGTAGGTTTTTTAACAGGGAGAACAAGTTGCTWTGTTACAGGCTAAAAATCTGGACACAAGCACTCAGCAGAATTCTCACAAGAATCAAAGAGCTTCTATTATATTGCAGAACAATATCAAAATATTAAAAATCCTATTCCATTTTATAATATATATATTATTTTAGACACAAGCATAAAATAAGCCAATTCCGTAAATACATCAAACTGAAGATATTTTAATTTCTCATTA
This sequence comes from Malurus melanocephalus, assembly GCF_030028575.1. NCBI lineage: Eukaryota > Metazoa > Chordata > Aves > Passeriformes > Maluridae > Malurus > Malurus melanocephalus. Next base: position 1,467,872 of record NW_026623255.1, read on the forward strand.
TATTTTACATTAATACACATCAGAAAAAGCACTGAAATCAGAACATAAACGTTTGCAGCCTGCCTGAGAATATTCTCATGTGACATATATGCAAGCATGGGGGTAGAGCAATGAATCTTACAATTAACAGAGGAAGAAAGGCAAGTATTTAAAAAATCATGTTTTCTAATGTAAATGAATGAGTTTTAAACACAACTGAAAATTTTTCCAACAGGAAAATGATCCACAGAATTGAGTAATTATTTCCTAGTGGACATTAATTTACCTGGTGCATGGTTTACTTACCTCAAAGACAACGTCTGGTTGCTGATTTCCATCCACTTCAATAAGATATCGACAATCCTGCTCAGTCAATAACTCCTATTTAAGAACAAAGGCATACTTGTCAACTGAGTATAGCTAAGCAGATGATGACATTGAAACTCATTCTGTTCCTATACATACCAAAGTCTGGACTCCTGGGGACTTCAGAAAAATCAAAAGTAATTGTACTAATGGCTTATAAAATCTTCTGGAGAAAAACTTTTATTTGATGACAGATAAATATAGAGATAATTCCAAAACTGGGCTTACAATAGGTTCAGAAGGTATCTTAGATGTCTTAGCTCAAAGAGAGCTAAAAAATATCAAGATACAATAACATTCTGTGTATTAATTCAACTTTTAATTGTCTAACTACCTTCATTCATCCCTGGGAAATGATAACAATATCAATTTATACATTTCTTGGAAATGCCAGTAATTTTTTCTTATTTTCTTATTCATATTTTAAATTTTCAGACCAGCAAATAAGGTCTCAGGCTAAAACAAACATCCCACGTAGGTTGCTAATTACTCTCTCTGAGGTCTGAGAACACTCACTCCAATCCTGACAAATGCTGGTCTAACCTCAGGCCTAAAAAAGCCTAATGAAGGTGACTTGGCAGGTAATCTGTTCCACTTCTTCACTACATTTATGGTCAGAGCTCATATCCTGAGTCATCTCATCATCTAGTCTGTCTTCTGTTCTGTAAATTAAATCATCTGTCCTATCTGTGGYAGAAATAATACTAATTAGAAATAATTGGAGATAGTAACTAATCAATTCTTTCTAATACTCTTCTAAAGAGAGGATAATACTTTATATTTCTTTTATATATGATGGTCTTACAGTCTTATTAGCACATCCATAGTATTCGAGTTTTTACAACAGCATCTCATTTATTGACTCAGTTTTGACTAGCTAAATCCCCACAGATTGCAGATKGTCTGAAGTACTCAGGTTTAGACAATTATTTCATATGTGGTAGTGTTTAGATAATAATTTCATATATTGTAGTTTTTCATTAGTTTCCTTCCTCACTGCAGTATTTAACATTTATTTCAGGTCAAAAATTCAATCCCAACAATTTATCAATAAATCAAAGTATGTCCTCCAAAGTTCATTTTACCTATCTCCCTATCAGTGCAAACTGCACACCTTATAAGCTTTTTGTTTCAATTTCAATTTCATCATCTCATCATTTTGCCAATGGCAAAACCCTATGTTCTTTTAATGTTTTAGTGACCACCAAGCACCTTCACCAATACATTCATCACTAGTGAATCCTACGTGAACCCTGCCAACTGGGGGTTCCATACCAGTGGAATGTGTTGAAACTGCTGAAGTTTGGTGTACATCCTAAAGTAATTTAATCTAAACAACTTTCCATTAGTTTGCTTATGAGAAATCTATGTGGGATTGTAAAGATTAAAGATAACACTTTTTTTCCCCTTCACAGGAGTAAGAGGATTGTTACTCTAGCAAGAACCTTACACCAGTTTTACACAATTTTATYCATAGGTTTAACTAACCCATAGGGAAATCAAAAGGTGTAAACACTAATTGTCAAGTGGGCATCAAACAAGAGGATTTTGCAGTTGTTTGTATCAGAAGATTAAAAAAAAAAAGAAAAAGAACAAAAGAAAATAATAAATTATTGCTTTGGACCTGATCTGNAAGAAGACATGCAGTAAAACCATGCTCCTGAAGACAACAGGGCAGGAAAATGTCACAGCTGMAAAAATTAAATAAGTGATAAAACAAACTGATGGGCTAATTACTGAGTATATATCTGCAGACAATGAAGCAGGTGAGGAGGGGAATCTATTGGAGTGGAAGACAATGGATGCAGATTMCTTATGGGATTGCATTCTGAAATTTAGATAGATAGAAAAATAAAAAAAATAGATTTAGACAGCATCTGTGGTGGCAGGTATGGTTTCACTTTTAAAACTCAGTGGATTACTTTATCTTGACTCCAGAGTAGAAAAAACATCTACTTTGTATCATGGATTTCAGAATAAATTTCAGAACTTGGGGATATGTTGTATCATGACCACCGCAATACAATAAATCTCAAACTAAAATAAATAATCAAAACAGTGCAATTTATTTTAAAAATCTTTTGTTATCCATAATCATATCACTTTACTTTTTCTTACTTCTAAAGGATGAAGCAGCATATCCTTGTATAATCCAATTCTTTTCTCTGCATTTTCAAGAGAATCTTCAGGCCTATGCACTACTTCATGAAAATATTCTAATTTCTTACGCTGACCTCCTGGAGTCTGCAAAACAAAATTTCAATGTACAGAAATAATGTATCAAAATAATTTTTGTTTTTACTCAAATTTAAACAAAGTAGCTTTGCAAAGTATTGCAAGGAGTATTAGTCCACTAATGGCTGACCAGGATCCTATCTGATGAAGTGTACTTTCTATGAATTGAGAGCAATGTGCCTAGAACTTGCACTGTTAAGTCTTTGTCCCCTAATATAAAAATTTGACCTGAATTCAAAATTAATATCTGAAATTTGAATATTAATGTGAAAAAAAAAAGAAAATCCATTTGTAGTTGTGTAACACCRAAACCAGAAAACAAGGGAATGTCCCCTAAATACTAGTAAAAGGTGCTACAATAAACAAAAATTAAGAACTCTTATTTGTCTAGATCAAGAAACAATGTAGAGTCACCCTTCTCTTCCTGATACATGCTTTTAATTTATGGCAAGACAGACAGATCGGTGACTCTTGAGTTAAAGACTGAGTCCAGGTTAAGCTATACAATGATCAACATTTGCTGTCATTTAAACCTACTGTTTAGGTATCACCCCACATCTCTTATAGTAGGGTAGAAACAGGATTAAGATTAAAGTTGAGCAAAATAAATCCATAACATAGTGTGGTGATAGTTTAGAAGACCAGAATTTGTTCTGTTTTGTCTAAAGTACATTGCAATGTTTTGCACTTTCAGGAATTAGCAATATTTACATCTTCTTCTTCYTGCTSTTCATCTTCTTCCTCCTCTTCTTCATCCTGATTTTCTCTCTTACGTTTCTCAATAGGTTTAGGATCCCACTGGCTCCTCTGATATAGCTCTCCTGAATCAGGATGTTGCCTTTGTCCTGATATTCTTTGGCATAAATCATAATCTGGACACTAGCAAGGAAAAATTAAAATGAAATCATGTGTTTATTGTAGTGCTATAACATCGTTTTCTTAGAGACACAAAATTTCTCTAAATTGGTCTACTATYAACAGTATTTCATTATTGCTGCAGKTATCTAGAATCTGCCTTCTTCCTTTCTTTTTGATCTAACRAAAATAGTTATAATTCTGACATATCTGTGAAAACAGCTTCAATCCACTGAAATCAAAGGCGAAGTTATTTCTTTGACTTYGGGGCAAGGATTTTTAATGTRYATTTAGTCTCAGTYCTTTTCCCAGAGGAGATGATRTTACTAYATGAAGTCAAGRATTTAATTTTTCTTTCYAGTGTAGTWAGTGTCACTCTTCTATTTGTATTGTTGCACATGAAACTATACAACATATATTCTCAACAACYGGGATTGCTCACTACTAGCAAATACGTAAGATTGCTCACTACTTAAAACAAAGACTGACTTTTTAAAAAAATCAAATCTRCCTGAAAARSAGCACAAAAATATGTTTCTTTGATWATTTAGGATCTTTCTGAGAACACAGAAAAAAAGTTTGAGGTAGGCATTCACAAAATTTCATTATGCACGTTCAAGCAAATTAAGTCTTAAAAGGATGGGATTAAAACAAACACAGAATTAAATTTGCAAAGTGATAGAATAGGTCCATACCCTGAGCATSTGACAAAACACATAGATATGACAACTAGAATCAAAATCATAATGAGAGTGGAGCACACCACCAGAGGCCAACTATTCATAGCTGTCTCACCAGCTCATTCTGCACATTCAAAGTAAAAGACAAAAATAATCTAGCTGATTATAAGTAAAACATTGCCAGAGGAAGGGCCTGAAATATGACTATATATGTGGTTATTTTGCCTGCATGGAGTCCAGCAGAATTTGGTGTGGGCCAGTCAGAATCCTCCCCAGTGAATAGCCGGGCACAATCTGGAAAAGGGCACAGACCTTGGGCCTTTCCCAATGGGCAATTTGGGCACTACCACCGCATTCTGACTAACAAGACACCTTCGCAGTGTCTGGCCAAAACAGCTGGRCTGACATCTGAAGACTCCCTCTTGCCTTGTTGTCTTTACCAATACAGACATAGCAAGTCCATTCTTTGAAGTTACATTGAGAAAGTCCTCTAAATCCCACACTAACAACAAATTATGTTTCTCTGGATATATCAGATACATCACATCACTGCTCATTAAGAAATTGATATCTGTAAACAAGATGAATTAATAATGAAGCAGTTTCACAATTAGTGACTGAAAAAATAAAACAATTTGCTCTCTAACTTCCACATGTGAGTAGTATCTTCCTGTATTACATGAGTGGCAGATGTACATGTGTCCCAAATCCCACAATAATAATGTAATTCAAAGTTGTTTTTTTCTTGAAAACCTGTATCTTCTACTTGGTAGAGGTGCAAACAGACATTGGCTGTTGAAGTTTCAGGACATGTTCATTGTTTTCTCTGAGCAATGCATATAATGGAAAGTGAAATTCTCTTCCAATATAAAAGAGAACAATTTATCATTCCTCAATAAATTCTATACTCAAGTTCACAAAGGAAAATATTATATTTGGCATACATAGGATACGAATCTACTAACAACTAGGAAAAATACTGGGAAGTTACTGAAGATGATGTTACCTTAATGTTAATCAAGACATCCGGTTTTAATTTTAGGTTCTTTATTTTCTCTATTTGCTGTGGTACAGTCATGTATTCCTCTGAGAGAGAAGGGAATCCAGTGAGAACATAACCTGCCAAAAGGTTGAACATACTTTAGAGGGTTTGTCAATTGCAGAGTTAGTTATACTCATCTCCTCTAAACAATATATGTAGTGGTACAATTTTAAACCACATGACATAACACTGATAAGAAAAAAGGCACCTTTTTCTGCTTCAGATGAAACACAGACAAAAAAAATGTTCTCAGCTTTATAGAGTACTTTCAACATTTAACTCATTTAAAAACATGTAGACACCAAGACCTTACTCCAGCTGCCCAGCTCAGACATCGTAGTCACAAGTCACAAGCTTTCAGTGACCATTTTTGGCACCAGAGCACTTTATAAAAGGCACTGCAAAAAGTAGCCACTCTATGATTTAAAGCCTTTAAACTAGGAGTTTAGGCTTTTTATACAACATTTAAGTGGTTTTGGAGATGAGTTCTAGCTGTTAGTAAAAATAGTGAGGATGCTGGTTATTCTATTCCTTGCTGCTTTGGGGCATTTGTAATGCAGAAAGYGTCTTGGCTACAAGAACCAAACTTTACTGAACTCCACAGTCATGTTTACAGTCTCCAGGACCTCTGTGCTCCTCTGTAATACACATATCATCAGACTGACTCAAGAAGGGGAGCTCCAATAACACAGATGCCTCTTCATGCCTTCACTGAAGTCCTAAAATATGGATTAAGAGACTGGCACTTCTGCTGCTACCTCTTCCAGAATTTTTTTGAGGCCACCCTCTTTTTTCTTTCTGATTTCTCTCTCTTTAATACTGCATTAACAGCCTATTTCCACTGGATAAGGCTGGGTATTTGCAAAACTTTTGAGTCTTGGACTAGAGAAGGAACAAAATCCTGCCTCTCCCCTATAATGGAAATTTAAAATAAAAGTCAGAACAAGAGAAAGAAACTAAAAAAAAAAATCCTTTTACTTCCTTTCCTCTTAGCAGTACATTGGTTTTCTCTTCAGGAAAGCAAGTTCAGACAAGTAGAAAGATCTGCAGCACTTGTCTCGACATCCTCAATTAACATAATCTTTCCCCGAATAGAAGAATTATAGCCACTACTATTACTATTSTCATCAGTCTTACCATGTCACAAAATGCAAAGGGAATAAATAATGCTTTAAGAGGAAGAAAAAGCCATAATACTTTGCATTTTCAATAATGTTTTCCTTCTTTTTCAATACTTGAAACTTTTAAAATATTTTTGCTGATGGGTTTTTGTTACGTTTTTGTTATACAAGTATTGAAGAATACAGTATCTGTATTTTAAATCCTAAAATTCTTCTAAACTGATAATATTGTCTAATAAGAGTCATATCAACAATTAAATTATGGGGAAATTATTTTCTCAAAATTAACACAACATAGGACTGGTATGACAATTTCTGATCTTTCATATTGGTAAATTAATCCCTAACCACATTTCCAGTTTATTGATATTACACAACCTGAAGAGCACAAGAAAAAGCTAATATTATATTTAAGCACCAATGGATGTAAAATGGATGTAAAATTATAGTTAGTGCATTATAAGAAGTATAGGCTATAAATACACTTACCAAAATGAGCAACTTCTGGTGACTCAATCTTTTGCAGAATCATTTCTGTAACCAGTTCCTCAGGAACACTTTCACCTCGATAAAGAAATTCTTGACACTAAGGTAAAATGCAAAACAAAGGCTTATATAGTATGTGTTTGTTAACAATATGATGAAAATTATTAGAAGATTAGACCTTTACCTTAACTCCATATTCTGTTTCTTGTTGAATATTCATCTGAATTACTTCTGCAGCTAAGGAAGCATATCAAACATAAGAAAATTAAAATAATTAATATATTTTCTAATCAGACATGTACATGTATATACATACATACRTATACACATAGGAGGATGTATGTGTGCTCCAAGTAACCAGACTATTTTTGAATGGACAGCCATTATATTTATGGCCATTATAACATTTTGCTCATCCAGAACCTGGTGCTTTATGGCAAGGTCTGGGTAGGTGTTTCTCCCTACAATTTAACTCTGTATATACTACACAAAATGCACAACAGGAGTTTTGCAGGATTATTTGAACTATTGATTTAAAWTAAATCAGCATTAATATCTTGTAATCCAGAGATAAGAATTTGAGCTCAATCACTTTCTTAATTAAAAAAACAAGATTTAGAAGAATTGTTTAGACACACAAACCATCTACTTTAAGAAMAGTGTCAACCATCACATTCAAAGAACGCCTTATGTCTCTGTGGACAGTGACATAATGCTAGAATGACCCTGGAAGTTTCTCACAGTTCTGTATGAATTAAATAATCAGACATTTAGCAGAAGTTTTCAAGAATGTCTCTAAAGGYTCTATTACTAATAAATTAGGCTAGGGAAAGGTCCTAAAGCCAGGTGTCTCATGCCTACACCTCTATTATCTTTCTTCTCAAAATACAATGKCTGTTTTCGAATTGTTCCTACTAGGGATGATGACTGCTACACATCCTACCTTTCATACTACAAATACATTTGGGAGAACAGTATTTGCCACGGGCCCAAACTAAGACAGAGAATGTACTAATAAACAATACAGACAACTGCACATCACCAATCTGTGTGCACCTGGGTCCTGTTTTATTCTTGAGTATTGACCTATTAACTGGATAAATTAATAGAAAGTATTATGTCAAATTAAAAAGACTGTGAACAAACATCTTTCCTATTTAATAATATTCTATCTTGATTTATTTTTAACACAGCAGAGGACAGGTATTGATACACTGGAGCAAGTTCAATGGAGGACACCAAAACCATCAGAAAAGTCAAACAAACTAGAAGAGGCCAAAAGAACTGGCCTTRTTCACCCTGGAGAAAACCAGACAGCTCTTACTGCTGTCTAAAACTACTTACTAGGAGGTCACAAAGACAGAACCATGGTCATCACAGAAGTGCAGTTAGGACAGGAGGCAACAGACACAAATAGGAACATGAGAAATTTCAATGGGGTAATTAGGAAGCAATTTTTGATCAAGAAAATAGMCAAATATTGCAAAGTGTTTCTCTGAAGGAGGTGGAGTTTCCATCCTTGCAGATATTCCAGACAACTGAGCAACCTACTCTAGCTGACCTTGCTCTGAGAGGAAGGTTGGACTCAATCACCTCTGGAAGTCCTTTCTGAATAAATTATTAACGTTTATGTAAGTTGATTTTCTTTGTTTCTTTCTTTTTTGAAGTAGAAAATAAAATAGGTTTACTGTTTGAAAAATGAGCGTGTACACGTGTGGGTACACTAGCCAAAAGAAGATTAGAAGAAATACTGTGAACAAAATAAGAAAAGAATAAATAATTCCCTGAGTCTACTAGAAATAAGGCTTAAAAATGCAGTAACTGAAACTTAGATCRCTCACTAAGAAAAACTTTCTAATAGCAAAGACTGTTACAGAGATAAAATGCCTAAAAATTTTTTAAAGTAAATTTGATGAACATTTGTCAGCACTGGYTTAAATACATTCAAACAGAGTGGACTGGCTTAAGTACATTCCTAAGGCCCCTTCTGATTTTGGTCAGATCAATTTTTTGGACCAGGTATTAATTTTTTTTTGTTATACAATACCATGAATTAAGAATTTGATCTATACCTAAGTCAAAATTGAATTTTACCGTGTTAAAATTTCTAATCTTCAAAAGAAGATAAAGATACTTCATTTGATAAATAACTCTTTCCTGGAGTACATCCCCTTGTATTGGACACTGCACAAACAGAAAGACCCTCTTTTTTTTCATGGTCTCTGGAATCGAATGAATTGCCTCTGTGTGAACATGAAGGTTCACATGAATCACCTTACAGGATTTGGAATAGAATTTGATTACAATGAAAAAAACCCGCATTTTTTAAGCCTTTTGATAACTAAAAGGGCACTATCAGCAATTTTGTTTCTGGTAAAATGTTACTTGGTTCTTATCAGAAGTCTTTGCTGGAATCAGAAACATGCCCTCTGAATTACAGGGAACAGTGAGGGTATTCCAAACCAAAAGTTATTGTGAAGCCAATGCAATGTTACAAATATAACATATGTTTACCTTCTATGAAAATGCAATTCCATCTCTGTGCTAGTTTCCTAGCTAACGTTTTCTTTCCAGAACCCTTAAAATGAAAAATACACTTTTAAAAGAAAAACAGACCGAACAAAACCAAACATGTAACACAATAAAGAATATGATAAAAACAATAAAAATCTACCATTGGGACTGGTGCCTCTGATTTATGCGTTGGGAAAACACAAAACATACCTTTTAATACCATCCTCTACTTTATATTGCCTATAATATATTGCTACCGTCTCTGTAGCTAATTATCTCCAAAATAATTATACTGAGTTTGTTTCTGAGCAATTCCATGTAAAACTCAGCTATAATTTGACCACAAATTCCTACGAGAAACTCCTTAGGAGTAACATTTATTATCTTCAGCCTCAAAGCAAATTATAATGCAAACTTACTCAACCCTTTCTGAATAGGATACATACGGATAATATTKTTTGACTAAGACAACAAATGCTTAAAAGCTGCCCTTGTTAGTCTACAAATCTTTATCATTTACATAAATACAGAGGAACTCATAACCAGGAGTTATGAGACCTCTACGAGTATGACTATCTGAATGGGATTTTGCAAAACTCATCATCTTCCACCTTTAGATTATGCCCATTTTTAGAAGASCATATAAAAAGACCTGTTTTGACAGCTTGTTTTCCTTGATAAATTTTTTGATTAAAAATAACAAAGCCCCACAAATAAATTAYATTTTTAGTTAAGATCATATCAACAAACACTCCAGCTTACTCATTCCTTACGTCTTACAGGTGTGATGAAAATACATGTATTTGGCTCTGCTTTAATGACACTATGTTTTCAATTTAAAAAATACATCGTAAATAGGATGGGCGCTCTGCACATCAGCCATATATGTAAAAGATATTATCATAAAAATASACAATTTAATTCCCTGCTTTCCTGGTAAGGCCTGTACAATTTCAACCCTTTACTATATTAATGTCAAGCATCTACTGAAGGTAATGGGTGACAATATGAGAAATTGTTTGTACTGCCCTTCAATCAGCATTTCACAGTGGTTTGTGCTATAAATGTAAAGTTACCTTTTTCACGTAAGGTAAAAAATYTGATGTTCATTTAAAACTAGATGAGCTAGTTCACTGTAGTCTTCTATTGAAATCTGTGCTCTCTTACAAGTGCATATAACCATCATGAGTTATAAGGCAAACTTGCACCAAAAAAAAAGAACTCCCTTCAGCAAACTGAGGCACTAATGCAAAACCATATTTGGGGAAAAGAAAAAGAAATCTGAGAAGYTTAAGATTACAAAACATCAAATTTTTCTAAGTTAAGTAGGCCACAAATTATTTAAGAGAKTCCTTGAATTATAGTTAAAATGTAATACAAATCCTTTTATCAGGACACCTTGGTGGATTCTGAATGTTTTCAAATATATAGTATAGAACTGAGTCATAGTTTTAATATTAAGATATGTAATATCTCATTGCATGTATGTAAGTCAATACATCAGGTTATTTTACACCAATTTATATCTTTAATCTGTCATTAAAAATTGAAATATTTTAATAGCATTGTTCTGATTTTGGCTGGGGTAGAGTCAATTTTCCTCACAGTAGCTAGTGTGGGGCTGTGTTTTGAATTTGTGTTCAAAAAAACCTGTTGATAGTATTGAGATGTTTCTGTTACTGCTGATCAGGGCWTACACARWGCTAAGGCCTTGCCTGYTTACCATACTGAGAGTGAGGGTGCATGGGAAGTTGGGAGAGAACACAGCTGGGCCAGCTGAACCCTGACTGACACAAATATTCCAGAGCRTTTGGCATCATGCTCAGCGTGTAAAGCAGTGGAAGAAGAAAGAATGGGATGTGCTTTGGGAGTGATAAGTGCTTGTCTTCCCAAATCAACATTACGCGTGACGGAGACCTGCTTTYCTGGGGATGGCTGAACATCTGCCTGCCCATAAGAAGTGGTGAATGAATTCCTTGCTTTGCTCTRCTCATGAGCATGGCTTTTGTCAAGTTTTATCGCTTTTACCCTTCTGATTCTCTGTCCCATGCCACAAGGGCGAGGGGACAGTGTGGAGTTTGGTTGCTGGCTGGGGTTAAACCACCATAAAAATAAAAACAATCCAGCTGTCAGCATGAAAAGAGAAGAAATGTTTTGAGGCAATATATAATTTCTAAGTACAGTAATGACATTTTTAATTGCAATCGACTGGTCACTCAAAGCAAGAATTGGTCCCATTAAATGAGACCAGAATCTTTACCATCCTCTGCAGCATTTGAAGAGTGGCAAAGGTAGAAAAGTAGGTATTTGATCCTCTTGGTAGCATTGTTAAACTAATGTTTTGACAGGAAAAGTAAATTTTTTAGAAGAATATCTGAAGAAAAAACTTCTATCAGACATCTTACTGGCTTTCCCATGACAACTAAGCATGCAGGCTTGGACAACAGAAAGGATCTTTCAGCTTCATCTTCATCAAAGATGTCTGTAAAGGGCTGAGCTTGCTTTTCCTTTTGCAAAGCCATTGGTTTTCCAAAACTGGAAGGGAAAAAAGGGCTTGTTATAAAGTACAGTAGTTACCTGTGTAAAATGTCCTTAAAATGGAACTGAATTACAAGGTGAATGGATTTGTAAAAAAAAAAAAAAAAAAAAAAA